>NC_083315.2:25068660-25273660 GCF_963455315.2 Globicephala melas
TTCGTGCCCCGGTCCGGGAAGATCCCACATGCTGCGAAGCGGCTGGGCCCGTGAGCCATGGCCACTAAGCCTGCGTGTCCAGAGCCTGTGCTCTGCAACGGGAGAGGCCACAACAGTGAGAGGCCCCGCGTACCGCAAAAAAAAAAAAAAAAAAAAAAAAAATGTTGAAGTCAAGCCATAACATCAGGAAGAAAGAGAGTCCATTAGGAAAACCTGA
Source organism: Globicephala melas (assembly GCF_963455315.2). Lineage (NCBI taxonomy): Eukaryota > Metazoa > Chordata > Mammalia > Artiodactyla > Delphinidae > Globicephala > Globicephala melas. The sequence continues at coordinate 25,068,878 of NC_083315.2, forward strand.
GCCTTCTGGGGGACCAGCTGACCTTACAAGACCCCATGGTCCAATGCTAATTTTATAACCTTACGAAGAACTTTACAACATTGTATATAATCTCATTTGAACCTCAGAAGCCAGTGAGTCAGGGAGCAGGAAATATTACTTCAATTCACTGAATAAATTGAGACACAGAGACATTTAAAGACTTGGCTAAACTCACATAATAGGACTGAAATAAGGCCTTGGGTCTCCTGAATTAGAACAGGGATCTTGCTACTGATTATTTAAACTAGTCTGAATTTATTTTCAGCTTCTATTAATTAAAAAAACTAAAACCCAATGACTAATCCAAGGACTACTCTGCAACATGCTGTTTCCAGCCCTTTTCACTCTGACTTTGTGCTGGAACAAGGCTTCCGAACACATTTAATTATTTGTTTCTCTCTGTTTCTCCCGCATCACCTTCCACAATTACTGAAAGTTTTCTCAAGAGGTCAAAGTTTACTGTCCTTACTCAAGAGATAACCAGCTGGCTCTGGCTAAGGGATACTTCACAGATTGTCTTAACGTGGAGGTTTTCACTTGAAAGAAGCAAACCCAATTCAAATGGGTTCAGATGGTTATGAATTTTACTGACTGTAAAGGCAATTTGATTCTGAGACGGAAACACACGTTCAGTCATGATTTGCAAGGTGCTGCACTGAGCAGACCACCCTGGACGGGACCACTCGGCCTCCTGCTGCAGAGGGTTACAGAGGGCACAGGGGAAGGTTATATGGGTCCTTGGGGTTGTGGAAGGTCAGAGCATATATGCAGTTTCACACTTCTGGGCTTAGAGGGACCTGTGGTCCATATGTCCAGATTTGGCGGGGGCAGGGGTTGGATTCTGGGATTAAATCAGAGCAGGACATGATCTCTGAGGTTAAAGGTCAGCCAGGCTTGGGTTTTAGTTGGGTAAGTGGAAAGTTACTGGGCATGGGAGTTTTCAGAGCCCTTAAAAGGGCCCACCTGGGTCAAGCTTCAGGCATGGCTTGATCAGGGATCAGGCTCCATTTCTCTAAGACCATCTTAGTGTTCCCCTCCTCCTGGCTTTGGATTTGTCCCCAGTCCTTCCGCCGTGGCCCCAAGATGACCACCAGCTGCAACGCACTTAGCAGTAGGGATCCAGACAGTCTCCACACTTCATTGGCCCAGATTGGCTTGAGCCTGCCTTTAGCCCTAAACTGAGACCACCATTCGCACGCCTGTCTACTTATCAAATCTCTCACCATCAGCAGAAGTAATTGCTCATCTCTCTGCATTCCGAGAGCAAGCGTCTGTCTCTTGGCTGTCATCCTCACCACGTTCTGCCTGTATGTGCTTTCTTACCAGATCCACTGTCTGCTCCTTGCAGGGGGACTGGGTCTTTATGCCTTTTCACAACATGTCTAGCAAAGGTCCTAACACATAGATGTTATCAATACTTACTGGAAGGAAGGGAGGAAGGGAGGGAGGGAGGGAGGAAGGGGACAAAGAAAAGAGTAAGAACCATGGTCCAGTCTCTAGGAAGAGGCAACCTGGACTCACAATGTCTCCCCAGCTTGCCTTTGGAATTTCCTTTCCCTCTTCCAGGTCACTGCAAGGAGCCTCCACCATGGGAATATGAACGTGAACCTTTGAAGAGAATTTACCATTTCACGGCGGGGCAGACAGTTTACTACCAGTGCATTCAGGGATTCAGGCCCCTACGGGGAGGCCCTACCAAGAGCACCTGCAAGATGATCTATGGGAACATGAGGTGGACCCAGCCCAAGCTTGAGTGCATAAGTGAAGGGGAGAACAGTCAGTTTCCAGGTATGGAGATGCCTCCCGCCAGGTCCACCACCTTGCTGCTTCTGTCGGGCGGACCAGCCTGGAATCCCTGACCCACCCGCTACGTGACCTTGGGCAAGTCTCTTCCTCTCTTGGGGCCTCTGTTTTTTCTCATTCTAGAAAACAGACTAGATAAACTCCAAGGTCTTCATCACCTGAGGTCCCCTGTACCCTGATGGGGATAAACAGCAGGAGATGGAAGAGGAAGAAAGGTCTTCCGAAGCCCCCTGGGTGCTACCTCACTGGTGATCCTGCTGCCCCCTTTTCTAGCTGATCCTGAAATTTTCCTTCTGACTCTAAGCTACCAAAACTTCCTCATTCAAAAAGGAAAGTCCACATGCCATGCACACATTTCCAACTTGCTGATACATAATGTAAATCCATTATTTGTGCCATGCCACACCATTAGCATGCCCCCTCCTCTTGTGTGAGTCCCACCTGAGCTTTGCCAAAGTGCAGATGTGCAGGGAAGGGACTTTTCAAGCACAAACACACATGCACACAGATGCACGCTCATTCACACATGCAGACAAGCCACCTATGTTGAGGTCTTCTGCTATTTTCATTCTGAAATAGCCTTACTATTTCTACAGTCAAAAGTCACTTCCATTTGACCCTGTTAGTGGTTTCTTTGCTCACCCCCACTTCCCAGACCCCACATCTCTCTCTTGGATCTTCTAGGGAGGCTTCTGTGTTTCTTTCCCACAGCCTGACCCCCATGAGCCACACTGCACGCCAGGCATCTCCACGAGCAACGGGGAACCTGTCACAGAGAAAAGCTCTCCTTTTGTGCATTTCTACTTCGTTTAATGGTTTGATGGTATTTGTATTATGATGACCCGTTTCCAAGCCACAGAAGGAAACCAGAGCTGAGTAGGCAGCGTGGGGAGAAAGTTGCTGAGTTCTGTAGAAAGCCAGGGTCAGGGTCACAAAATTCCCTCCCTCCTGCTCTGCTGTGGCCACTGAGCCACTTCGCTGTGACCCTAATGGGGAACCGAGAACTGAGACTCACACCTCAGCTAGTGCATCTGGAGTCAGCTGAGGAGGACAGGGAGGGGGTGGACATGAGACCTCCACGCCCCACCTTCTGTTCCACAAGCATCCTTACTCTCTCCTCCAGGTAATGAAGAGCCTCAGGAGAGCACGGATGCTCCCCCTGGCAGTGAAACTGATTTTCCCTTAACAACGAGGATGGCAGGTACCACAGGTACAGCTGCAGTTTCTTGGAAGATAAAAGGTTGGCTATTAAACCATGATGCAGGATAAGGGGAGGAGTTGGCCTGGAGCTGCCCGTAGGTACTAGAGATGATCACACACCTGCGGGCAACCTCCCAGTCCTCAAACACCGCCAGTGTCACAGGAGAAACAAGATGAGGGCGGCGCCTCGAGGCAGAAGAACGAAATGTTCAGATGTTGGCCCCAGGCTCCCCTGGTCTCTCCTAGCTCTCCAGTGGCTTCCGAGCCCCCAGCCCCGAGAAGCCTGGACTCTCCCAGCCCGTGCAGCCCCACGACCAGCAGTGACTAGCACCCTTCTCTCTCTTTTCCACAGATTTCCAAACACCCACAGAAGTGGCCGCGACCATGGATACATTCATATTTACAACCGAGTATCAGATCGCAGGTGGGTAGTGACAAACGTGCCCCAGACAGAGACCAGGGGACGTTTGCTTGGTGGGTTGGTGAGTTGCTTGGTTAGTTACTATAAACTAGCTCTTTACACTATATAATGTTTATAAAAGTCAAAGACGAATCCAGATAGTAACATGACTCGGAATCACAGGCACCGGTTGTAGTGAGTTAGGAGTGAGGTCTCAAACCAGCCTCAACCAGTGCCTCCCGACCCGATCCTAGAGGACAAAATACCCGGCACCTGCATGTGAGGGGAGGCCAGGGTGCGGGGATGTGGTGGAGCCAGCGGAAGAGAGAAGCATGCCACCAACACTCCAGGTGTTTCCTGGTGGGCGGCAAAAACGGGCTTTGAGAAAAAAACAAAACAGAGACCAAAACCGAGCTCTTAGAAACAGAGCAGAATGCTGGTGACCAGGGGCTGGGGGTAGGGTCAATGGGGAGGCGGGCGTCAGAGGGCACAGACTTCCAGTGAGAAGTGGAGCAAGTATGGAGATTGAACGTAGAGCGTGGTGATCACAGCTAACAATGCCGTATTGTAGACTTGAAAGTTGCTAAGAGTAAATCTGAAATGTTCTTGGCCCAAAAAAGAAATGGTAATTACAATACATTTTGCAATGTATAAGTGTATCAAAGCAACACATTGCACACCTTAAACTTAGACAATGTTACATGTCAATTATATCTCATAAGGGGAGGGGGTGAGTGGAGCAAAACAGGCTTTGAGGCACGTCTAAGACACATAGACAGATGGACGTATGGATAACTTGACAGCTTCAGGACCACAGGAAAGAAGCATCTGGGAAACAACACTTCCAGGAGATGCTAAGTGTTTATCATGCATCTTTATATTTCAACATTTCTTTTACCCATCGCGGGCCTCACTCACGGCCTCTTTAACTGAGGCCGGGGACTCTGAACCTTTCTGAAGGGGGTGCCTGTCAGCTGCTCCCCACAGAAAGAGTGGAGCCCCCTGAGGAAAGGTTTGTGCCCTTCCAGTCCACACCCCCAGGCCCTGGTCCTGGAGCCTCCAGGGAAACTCTGCCGGGAGGGAGCCGCGTTCTGAAAAGGGGTGGCAAAAACCGCAGCGCTCGCCTCTCAGCGAGCCCTTTGCTGGGGGTGGGGACGGATACAAGGGGACGGGCTCGCTCTCTCAGCCCCGGGGCCCCCTCCCCTGACCTTCCTCTCCGTCCACAGTGGCCGGCTGCATCCTGCTGCTCATCAGCATCTTCCTCCTGACTGGCCTCACCTGGCAGCAGAAATGGTGAGTCCCGGGTGGGCAAGGAAGCCCCGCCCACGCTGGGGGGAGGGAGAGCGCCGCGCAGGAAAGCACTGGGGCAGGGACCCCTTCCCCGCAAGCCCACCCCCTTCCTCCCTGACCACCAGGGGTTTGGGGAGCAGCAGAGAGAGAACTGGCCAGTGCACGCCTTCCCAGAGTCGACAGAATTACAGCCGCGGGGAAATGGGAAAGCCAAGGAAGCGAACATCCACTAGCGCCTACTGTATGCCAGGGTCCATGCTTATCTTGCGAACATTATGGCAACCTGAAACCTTTGCTACAAGCTCTGGCAGGTTAAGCAACATGGACAAGGTTGCACAGCAGAGGCCCAAACTGCAACCTCTGTCTAGTGCCCAGGACCTCTTTGCCCCAGTCACCTGGCAGCGGAGAACCAAGGGCAGCGTCAGCCCTGGTCCTCTCCTGCGCTCCTCACCCCCCCAATGCAGCCGCTCACACCAGAGCCCCCTAGGCCGGGAACCTGACCCACGCGACCCCACGTGTGGACTTATTTGCATTAACTCTCCCGGCTGCAGAGGAGAACAACCCGGTGAGATTTAAAAAATACCAATGCTTGGGTGGGCCCCAGACATCAGTACTTTAATTTTTAATTGAGATAAAATTCTTCATTTTAACCATTTTAAAGTGTGTAATTCAGTGGTTTTCAGCACTGTTGCGTATACACCACCAGTATCTAATTCCAGAACATTCCATCACCCCAAAAAGAAACACCATATTTCCCAATTCTCCATCCCCCCACCCCATTCCCTGGCCACCACTGATCTACGTTCCATCTCTATGGGTTTGCCTGTTTTGGACATTTCATGTGAATGGGACCACAATGTACGTACTGTGTGCCCTGTTGTTACTGGGATGTTAGTACTTTTTAAAAGCTCCTCAGTCGCATCTAATACATACACATCCAGTTTAGACAACCCCAAGCTGGACCCGTGGTTCTGAAACGAGTGCATCAGAATCTCCCAGGGGGGCTTGTTTTTTTTAATTGAAGTACAGTTGATTTACAGTGTTTCAGGTTTACAGCAAAGTGACTCAGATATATATAAATACACATATATATACTTTTTCAGATTCTTTTCCATTATAGGTTATCACAAGATACTGAATATAATTCTCTGTGCTATACAGTAGGTTTTCATTGTTTATCTATTCTCTATATAGTATCTGTTAATCCCAAATTCCTAATTCCCTGTGGGCTTCTTAAAGCAGAGCCTGCCAAGCCTACCCCCAAAGTCCCTGATTCAGCAGGTCTGGGGTAGGGCCTGAAAATTTACGTCTAACAAATGCCCAGGTGATGCCAATGTTGCTGGTCCAGGGACCAAACTTTGAGACCCACTGCACTAACAGTGTTAAGAATCAAGAGAGTGAAATCATTTCTCTCTCTCTCTCTCTCTCTCTCTCTCTCTCTCTCACACACACACACACACACACACACACACACACACACACACACACACACACACAGAGTCAGTCTCTCCCTCCCTTTAGACAGAGGACTATGGAGACCTAGCTTGTCACTCTCCCCACTCCCAGGGCATCCCCTACCCCCTCCTCACCGGGTGCACTCTGCCAACCCTGATATAAACCCTCCAGAAGACCCTGAGAAGACAGAGAGTCACCCTCCCACCCCCCGCCAAGAACCAAAGCCCTCCGACCACCCAGCCTGCCTAGCCAGATAGAAATCATCAGATTCCTTCCATTCTTATCTTGATCGTCAGGCCCACGATAAACTCCTGGTTTTCCTTCTGTCAGTTAAAAAGCACAAATGATTGCAACGCAAAGGAGAAGCCCTCTAGGGTTGCCGTGTTAGGAATTATTCGCATACCCGGCAACCTACCAATCCCTCTACGTGTTAGCCAATTCCTGAGGCGTTTTTATAGGATTCTGTGAGATGATGCGGGTAAATTGCCCAAGACGCTATTTTTACTGCACAGACAGATCCTCTCCTTCCCTCACTGACAGGATCTAATACCTATCAAGGATCTTTGTATTTGGTAGCTTAAAGACCCAAACCTTCGGACACAAAGGGATGAAGCTATTTGGGAGTGGGAAAGGTTTGGACTTGATGTTGTGAAACCAAGAACTGCCTGAAACTATATGAGTTTCCAAGATCTCCCAGAATTGCAATCTTCCAGGAGACCTAAACAGACACCTCAAACTGACCCAGAGAGCTGGTCCAAAAGCCTTCCTAGAATTGAATTTCATCTGATGGTGCCCTCTTGTGGCCAAACAGAAATACTACATTTGATTTTTTTAATTTTTTAAAGCAATTACCGGGAGCTGACTTACCCCAGCTCCTGAGAGCCAAAAGCTAGATGTTCTGGAATTTTGAGAACTGCTTTTAAGCATAGCCATTATTAAAAATTAAATTATATAAACTTACAGTTAAATAAATTATATTAAAAACAAAGTCAGGGACTTCCCTGGTGGCACAGTGGCTAAGAATCCACCTGCCAATGCAGGGGACACGGGTTTGATCCCTGGTCCGAGAAAATCCCACATGCCGCGGGGCAACTAAGCCTGTGCGCCACAACTACTGAGCCTGCGCTCTACAGCCCGCGAGCCACACCTACTGAAGCCCACATGCCACAACTACTGAAGCCCACGAGCCACAGCTACTGAACCCGCGAGCCTAGAGCCTGTACTCCACAGCAAGAGAAGCCACCGCAATGAGAAGCCCGCGCAGAGCAACGAGGACCCAATGCAGCCAAAAATGAATAAATAAATAAATTTATTAAAAGAGAAAGTTAATAAGTACTCAAAATTAATCACTTTCTAATTGTTTTACTGCATTTTACTACTTTATTCTCAGGGTTATTTGCATCTGTATCGAGGAAATACTATCTATATGATGGTTTTATACTGCACGTCTCTCCCCAACTCTGTATTCAAGGTAGCTTGAAACTGGGAGTGGTGGGAGTTTTTACACCATGGAAACAGGCAGCCTTTTTCAGACAGCTGGTTGTTAAACATTTGCCAACACACCAGTTCTTGGAGCCTTGCCCCATGGGAGCTCTGAGCAAATTAGGAAGTAACCAGATGTTCCCATGGGCTGAGGAAGGGCTGGGGAAGTCTAGGATTGTACTGTCTGATAGGGTCGCCACTAGCCACGTGTGGATATTTAAGTTTAAACTTAAATAAATTAAATGCAATTAAAAATTCGGTCTACGCGTTGCACCAGCCACATTTCAGGTGTTTGATAGCCACGCGTGGCCACATTATTGGACAACATAGATACAAAACATTCCCGTCACCACAGAAAGTTCTTATGGTACAGCGCAAGCTAGAAAACCAGTTTTCAATTCATGAAAACCCCTTAGCACAGCTAGTTGGTTTTATTATTCCTTTTAGGCAGCTGTTGTCTTCTGTATACTTCCAAAAAATTTTGATAGGGTATCTCCTACGTAGATGCTGGTCAAAGGGTACAAACTTGCAGTTAGAAGATGAATAAGTTCTGGGGAATCTAATGCACAGCAGAGGTGATTATAATCAACAACATTGTATTATATACTTAAAAGTTGCTAAGAGACTAGATCTTAAATGTTCTCACCACCAAGAAGAAATGACAGTTATGTGATATGATGGAAGTGTTAGCTTTAACACCACGGTGTTCATTACATCTCAATATATAAATGTATCAAATCAACACATGGTACACCTTAAACTTCCACGACGTTCTATGTCAATTATATCTCAATTTTAAAATGACTATGAGAATATCTCCTATGTACCAGGCACTTGCCAGGGGCCTAAGGATGAATACGAATGGCCCCTGCTCTCAGGAGCTTACAGATCAGTGGAGGAGAAGGGGAAAAGAATTGAGACTTTAAATGTAATTTGTTAAAGCCTAAGGTTGAGGTGTTACAGGAACGAAGAGAAAGGAACCTAATCCTATATGGGGACACCCAGAAGTCTTTCAGAGCTGATACCAGCGGCCAGATAAAGAACGGCAGGAGAAGCTGCAAGTCAGAGGGGCAGGAGGAGACGTAAGGCAGCCTGAAGGGCACGAGGACGTCTGGGAGGATCTAACAGTTCTGAACACTGGGGTGTAAAGTGCACAGGGCAGTGGTGACAGTGGTGCTGTGGGAATGGCCAGGGACCAAGGCCTGGAAGATCAGGCCAGACTGAGGAGCTCGGGCCCGATCCTGAGGACGACAGCGAGCCACAGAAGCTCGATTATGCGATAAATGGTAGCACTGGCCCTCTGAAGAGTCTGGCCACAATAAGGCTGGAGTTACGGTGGGTAATGGTGGTGGCAGTTTGATTATGTTACGATGGAATAAATCCACACAGGGGACGAGGAGAGCATGAACTAGGTCAGTGGACGTAAGTTAAAAAGGAGGAAAAGGACTTCCCTGGTGGCGCAATGGTTAAGAATCCTGCCAATGCAGGGGACATGGGTTCAAGCCCTGGTCTGAGAAGATCCCACATGCTGCAGAGCAACTAAGCCCGTGCGCCACAACTACTGAGCCTGCACTCTACAGCCTGCGAGCCACAACTACTGAAGCCCACGCGCCTAGAGCCCGCGCTCCACAGCAAGAGAAGCCACTGCAATGAGAAGCCCGTGCACCACAATGAAGAGTAGCCCCCGCTCACCGCAACTAGAGAAAGCCCACGTTCGCTGCAACTAGAGAAAGCCCACGCACAGCAACGAAGACCCAACACAGCCAAAAATAAATAAATTAAAAATAAATTTTTTGAAAAAAGGAGAAAAAAATCGAGAAATACGTGAGTCAAGTTCACGTGGCTGATCAGAAGTGAGGGTTAAGGAAGAGGGTTGACTTGGGGATGACACCAGATGTTAGAGTGTTACGGGGGACTGTTGTCACTACACACGAGGATGACGTGTAACGTGAGGGTCATGTACCCCGTGGGGAGTAGCCCTGGAGCAGACCCCCTCCTGTAGCCCCTTCCCTAAGACCCACCCAGCCTCCACACCTGTAATGGTCTGGGTCTCAGGCTCTTTCTCAGCCCCACTCACCGCACAATGATTGGACCATCACGCTGTGAGGACCTCAGGGCTGCCAGTCTCTAGACTGATCTCTAGAGGGGTGGTCAGCATGTGGGAAGGTCACAATATCCCGGGGTGGGATTTAAAGTTAGCGGGTCAATGGGGGCTTCTGTTGAATGCTCCACCCACATCCGTTTAGGGCGCAGACCACATTCTTCTTGGTGTGGCATTACACCCATGACTATGACTTGTTATATCACTACAGGAAGAAGAATAGAAGGACAATCTAGAAAACCAAGGGCAAGAAGAACCCGCAGATGTCATGGACCACCATCAAAATCAAGGCAGCTGAACACTCATCCAAGAGGCATCTCCTGATCCCATGGGTTCTGGAAAGCTCTGAAGTCACATCACAGGACACCAGGCACCTGCAACCCCATCGTGAAGCCAGCTCTGTAGTATCAACGAGCGAGCTTGACCTGCACGTAGGCAGCAAGTCCAAGGTCACTGGAGGAACAGGGAGGAAAAACCAGAACTCTTGGTCCCATTTTCATGTGTATGTGTTCATTAAAGCATGACCGGCATGGAACTCTCTCCATGCCATGTATAATACAAAGAAGAGTAGCTTCATGCTAAGTTCATCCCAACTTCCCAGTTTAGAAATCCCAAGGAAAACCCTAGCACTAATGTAAATAGACACACACGCTCTCTACCCTATGTAACTGGACCTTGTTCCTCGGTCCACGTAGGTCTTTTCCCAGCCTCTGGTTGACTAGCCCATTCTCCTGATCACATCCTTTAATGAATGCCCCCTAAGAACTCTGGACTGGTAACTAGGAATGCTTTGGACCTTAGCTCAGTGCTCTAAACTAGCCCCCCTCCACTGAACCTTCAATTCTGAGTTTCTAAAGAACAGAGTCCATGGGGGAATAGTCTTTGGGTAATACCAAAAGAGGACAACCAAGCCCTTGGAACTGTGGAGCTTCAATATTTGAAAAGATTTCACTGGAGTTAATGTCAGGAGAAGGGAGATAAGCTAGATCCTAGGTAATGGATTATTCCGGTCAAAAAGCTTCAGCTGTACATGACTAATGGGCCACTTCAAGAGTTAGTTTCTCTTGGATTGCTATAAATGATACTCTGTGTTTGGCCAGCACGAATTTGATGTTTACAGACAGACACACAATGTGCAAATGTGTACATTTTCAAAGAAGTGTCATAAAAACACTGATACGGGAGCAATACGTTCAATGTTTATGGAAGGAAAGAAAGAAGGAAGTCGGGGTGGAGTGGGGTGGGAGAGCATGTGATTATGGACAAGGTCACACCAGTGATCCTCAAACTGTTTGCACAACGTTGAGCAAATCAAAATCACCTGGAGGCCTTGTTAAAACATAGAAGGGGGGACTTCTCTGTGTGCCAGTGGTTAAGAATCCGCCTGCCAATGTAGGAGACATGGGTTTGATTCCTGGTCCGGGATGATCCCACATGCTGTGGAGCAACTAAGCCCGTGCACCACAACTACCAAGCCTGCGCTCTAGAGCCCGCAAGTCACAACTACGGAGGCAGCGTGCCACAACTACTGAAGCCCACGCACCTAGAGCCTGTGCTCCACAACAAGAGAAGCCACCACAATGAGAAGCCCACGCACCACAAGGAAGAGTAGCCCCGCTCTCTGAAACTAGAGAAAGCCCACGTGCAGCAACGAAGACCCAACGCAGCCAAAAATAAAAAACAAAACAAAAAACACAGAAGGCTGGGCCCACCTCCAGAGTGTCTGAGTTAGCAGGTCCGGGGTGGGGCCTGAGACTTTACATTTCTAACAGGTTACAACTGATGCTGATGATGCTGGTCCAGGGCCACACTTTGAGAACCATGGGGTTTATGCCTCCCACCCTCAACTCTCACTGGAAAAATCAGCCTCAGGGGCTGAGATTTCAGTGCAGATTCAGACTTTTGCCAAAAATCTCAATTCTCAATCAGTTGACTTAGATGTCCAGGTTAAACAGAATCACATAATGAAGATTAATGAAAAATTTAAATCAGCAGCCAGTTTTCATTTCTGAAAGGGCAGGAAAATGTTATGAAAAAAATGGGCAGGAGTCAGCAGGTCCATATCTAGATTAAAGAACCATTTTCTGTCCTTTCTGTGACCAACCAAGTACCATCAGATTCCATCATCAACATCCCCCAAGTATATGTTTTCTGGGGAAACTAATGTTAAGACGAATATAAGACCAGAAAAAAAATTTTTTTTAATCTTATTTATCTTACTTGAATAAAACTGGATTATCATTACTCATTTTGGGGGAGGGAGGTCCATGAGATCAAAATTTTTTTCATAATACAGTTGACCCTTGAACAACACAGGTTTGAACTGCATGAGTCCACTTACATGTGGATTTTTTTTTTTTTTTTTTGCGGTACGTGGGCCTCTCACTGTTGTGGCCTCTCCCGTTGCGGAGCACAGGCTCCGGACGTGCAGGCTCAGCGGCCATGGCTCACGGGCCCAGCCGCTCCGTGGCATGTGGGATATTCCCAGACCAGGGCACGAACCCGTGTCCCCTGCATTGGCAGGTGGACTCTCAACCACTGTGCCACCAGGGAAGCCCTATGTGGATTTTTTTTAAAGTAAATTCTACAGTGCTACACAATCCCTGGTTGGTTGAATCCGCAGATGCAGAATCGGGGATATAGAGGAACCACAGATACATAAGAACCATGGATACGGAAGGCCGACTATAACTCACACGTGGATTTTTTACTGCACAGAGGGTCATTGCTCCCAACTCCAGTGTTGTTCAAGGGTCAGCTGTGATTAAGATGTTATTTACCTTTTTCACTCTCATTCTCTTACAAATGTATGGTGGAGTTTTCCAGAAGCTACATGATATGTGATGATGTCATCGCTCTGGTGGTAACACATAATGAGTTTACTACTGCTGTTTATAGAAGAATTAATAACTAATATTTTTTAAATTTCCTGGTTTTAGTGTCTAAGTATGATAAGTATCACTAGATGTAACTACATAACAAAAAGTTTTGAGGAGCCTCAATACTTTTTAATAATATGAAGAGGTCCTGACAGATGGCTAACAAGCACATCATCATTGGTCATTTCAGAAATGCAAATCAGATATATATGTATATATATATATATATGTGTATATATATATATATATATATGTATGTATAATGGAATATTACCCAGCCATAGAAAAGAATAAAATAATGCCCTTTGCAGCAACATGGATGAACCTAGAGATTATAATACTGAGTGAAGTAAGCCAGACAGAGAAAGACAAATATCATATGATATCTCTTATATGTGGAATCTAAAAAAAAAAATATGATACAAATGAATTTATTTACAAAACAGAAACAGACTCACAGACATAGAAAACAAACTGATGGTTACCAAAATGGGGTGGGGGGAGGAATAAATTAGGAGCTTGGGATTAAAATATACACACTACTATATATAAAATAGATAACCAACAAGGACCTACTGTATAGAACAGGAAACTATAGTCAATATCTTGTAATAACCTATAATGGAAGAGAATGTAAAAAAAGAATATATATATATATATATATATAAAAAACTGAATCACTTTGCTGTACACCTGAAATTCACACAACACTGTATATCAACTACATTTCAATAAAAATTTTTAAAAAAAGAAATGCAAATCAAAACCATGGTGAGACACCACTTCATAACTGTTAAGATGACTTTAAGGGAAAAAAAAAGAGGAGATAACAAATGTTGACAAGGATGTGGAGAAATAGGAACCCTCATACATTGCTGGAGGGAATGTAAAATGGTGCAGCCATTGTGGTGGTTGTTCCTCAAAAAGTTAAAGAATTACCAGATGGCCCTGCACTTCCACTCCTGGGCATGTTCTATAGGAAGGAAGAAAACCCTTGTCCGCACAGAAGCTTGTATAGAACTGCTTATAACAGCATCACAGCCAAACAGTCAAGAGATGGAAACAACCCAAAAGGCCTACCAACGGAGGAATGGATAAGCAAACCATGGTCTCTCCACACACTGCAATGTGACTCTGCCATAGAAAGGAATCAAGTCCTGATAAAGGCTACAGCATAGATGAGCCTAAAGAACATTGTACCAAGTGAAAGAAGCCAGACACAAAAGGTCACATGTTGTATGATTCCTTTTATGTGAAATGTCCAGAATAGGCAGCTCCAAAGAGACAGAAAGCAAATGAGCAGTTTCCAGGCCTGGGGTAAGAAGAAAAGCCTGAACAAACTGAACACCAGTGACTCGTCTCAGATCGTCAGTCACAGGGCAAAGCTCTGCCCCCAAAGTGAAGGGACAGACAGGTGGATGCAAAGAATCAACGGCCTCCTGGAGCAGACACTGGGGCAGGGAAACCTAAACCCATGACTGCTGGAGGCTCGGTGTGCACAAGTCTGGGAGGTATAAACTCCAGGGGTCCAGTCATAGGAGGCCCTACGTCTCCATGAGTTTTACCTCCCGGGGGTGAACCAGGTCCTCATGGTGACGGTCAGAGAAACCCCCCTCATGCTTGCAGCAGGGGGAGGGGGCAAAGGAACCAATTTTGAAATATACCAGACACTCTGCTCTCCTTAAGGAGGGCTGTCCCTGGGAGAAACTACTTCCCTAACTATCTGGGGTTTTATCTAAGCCTAACACACCAGAGGGAAGGGAAATGCCCAATTCTGACCTGCTCTACCTTGCACACGGGAAAAGGGAAATATCAACTCCAGACTCCTGGATTCCTATCCAGGCTTTCTATCCCACCTGAGGGGTTGGGGGAGAAGCACAGCCCCAGGCTCACTAAGGAGACTTAACCCCTAATTGTAAGACAATTGTAAGATAATTGTAAAACAATCCCTCCCCCACACCTCACCATCACATCAGTATGGCTCCTGTATGATAACGGGGAAACACAGCCCAAAGACCCACACATCTTAGACATTATTTAAGAAAAAGTCTCTAGGGAAATGCAGAGAAAACCCAGGGAAAGCCAGGGAGATAAAAACAATGACACCATAGGCAATTTCAGCCTCCACAGGTATAGTAAACGCTAAACACAGCCTAATTCCTAGGCAGACAGACACAAAGCCTCACACCATAAGGCCTACTTACCTCAGTTCCCTTTACCTAGTACATCACGTCCAGCTTTCAATAAAAAATTACAAGGCATGCTAGGGAGTTCCCTGGTGGTCCAGTGGTTAGGACTCGGCGATTTCATTGCCAAGGGCCTGGGCTCAATCCCTGGTCAGGGAACTAAGATACTGCAAGCCGCGCAGCCCAGCCAAAAAAAAAAGAAAGAAAGAAATTACAAGGTATGCTAAAAGGCATAAAATGCAGCCTGAAGAGACAGAGCCAGCATCAGAACCAAATTCAGTTATGGCAGAGATGTCAGACTGGGAATTTAAAACAACTATGGAAAATAAATATTCTGACAGAGATTGCTATGACCCCTAAATCCAGTCTTTCCTTGGTAATGAAAGCCCAGGTTTTAGTGGAACACAGCCCTCCCCCAGCTGAGGATTACGTTTGCCAGCCTCCCCATCAGCTAAATGGGCCACGTGACTAAGTTCTGACTCGTGAGACATGAGTGCGGTAAAGTGAGCAGTTTCTAAGGTGCCCTTGAAGAGAACAGGTGTGCCTTGCCCTTCCTCCCCTCTTCCACTGGCTGGCAGGTGGTCTTGGTAGTGGGAGCTAGAACAAGCAGTGGAATTAAAAACTACACATTAAGTTTAACAGGGAAATAAAACCAAAGGAGCCTGGATGTCTGACATGGAGGGGCCCCGCCACAGCTGTTTACTCTTGCACTGGACATGAGTCAGAAATACCCTCCCCTAGGGGTAGATTGGGAGTTTGGGATTGACATGTACACACACTACTATATTAAAATAGATAACCAATAAGGACCTGCTGTACAGCACAGGGAACTCTGCTCAATATTCTGTAACAACCCAAATGGGAAAAGAATTTGAAAAAAAATAGATATATGTGTATGTATAACTGAATCACTTTGCTGTACGCCTGAAACTAACACGACACTGTTAATCAACTATACTCCAATATAAAATAAAAAGTTTTTTAAAAAAATAAAATGCAGATGTGATATTTATAACAGTTGTAACTACCAAAAAAAAAAAAGAAAGAAATACCCTTCCCTTTAGGCCACTGTGACCTTTGCCCTCATTAGAGCAGCTGTATCAACATCCCATAACAATCATCCACCCTACATGCACTTCCCCCAAATTTGGCTTATACAGTCATAATGGTATCAAAATATTTTCAGTGGAAAATGGGACAAGAATTAGCATAGGACATTTTTTTTTAATATTCCCCTTTTATTTTTTAACATCTTTATTGGAGTATAATTGCTTTACAATGGTGTGTTGGTTTCTGCTGTTATCACAAAGTGAATCAGCTATACATATACATAAGCATATGACATTTAAGCAGACTTTCAAGTAAGTACATGTTTTCTGTTCCACAAATGTTATCTAAAAAAATTCTCCCTCCAGGAGGTGAACAAGTATATCAGAGAAAATGGCATCAATTTTCTGCACTAATTTGACTACTCTCTTACTCATCTTCAGAGAATGACTGTAGTTAATTTAAGGTGTCCCTGAAGGCTTTCCAAAAATATGGGCTCACATGGGGATGTTCCTAGCAGACGGTGCTTTCCAGCTAGTCAGGAATCAGAAAGAGACAGCTGCTGAGATTTTCAAAGCCAATCCCTTTGTAATTCCATTCCTCCTCTGAAGGAGTGCCATGCAAAACCCATGACCTCTTCTTCTACAATAAGTTATCCTAGTTATATGATGTTATCCTACTGATACGAGGGTAGGTTAAGAGAATATTCCATCTGGAAAAAAAAAAAAAAGGCTAATAACTACCTTCAAGCAGTCACGCAAGGTGGGTGGCTATGTGTTTTCCATTAGCAGACTCGGAAGAGAAAATCTGGCTTAAGTTCTTCAGATTACCTTGATAGAATAGACCCTAATAAGAGAAGGTATAAAGTGTTTGAAATCTTCAGTGGAGTAAATGCTTTAGAGCGAAGTGATTAATTGTGCAGGTAAATACCATTAATCAGCAAAGAAGTAAAAGATGCAGCAGCAGATATGTGATAACTTCCTGTCCTTCCACACCCTGTTCTCGACTGTCAGGGGCTGGGTCTTTGCAAATTACACTTCCCAGATGCTCTTGCCCCAGCCATGGGCTAGGTGGCCAGTGGGAAGTCCTAAGAAGAGTTTGGAAGGCAGATGAAAAAAGAAAAGCCATAAACCTTCCTTTCTGCTTTTAGCAGCATCTGCATCAGCGAGAGATGGCTGTAGGCTCCAGCAGCCTTTGGCAGCCTTGGTAAAGAGAACAGTGGTTGACTGCCACTATAGGCTCCAAAATTTTTTGCAGTTACAACAGCATTGATTTCTATGGCAGCAACAGTTTCCTCCAGAATCAGCCATAAGTATATTCCCAGATATTCAACATCCCTTATCTTAGGGAAATGCAAATTAACACTACAGTGGGATGCCACCTCACACCCATCAGGATGGCTATTATCAAAAAAAACAGAAAAATGGGACTTCCCTGGTGATGCAGTGGTTACGAATCCACCTGCCACTGCAAGGGACATGGGTTCATGGGTTCCCTGGTCTGGGGAGATCCCACATGCCGCGGAGCAACGAAGCCCGTGCGCCACAACTATGGAGCCTGCGCTCTAGAGCCTGTGAGCCACAACTACTGAGCATGCACGCCACAACTACTGAAGTCCGTGTGCGCCCTAGAGCCCATGCTCCACAACAAGAGAAGCCATGGCAATGAGAGGCTCACGCACCGCAACGAAGAGTAGTCCCAGCTTGACGCAACTAGAGAAAGCCCGTGTGCAGCGACAAAGACCCAACGCAGGCAAAAAATTTTTTAAATTAAAAAAAAAAAAAGAACAAGTGGTGGCAAAAATGTGGAGAAATTGTGCACTGTTGGTGGAATGTGAAACGGTGCGGCCACTACAGAAAACAGTATGGAGTTTCAAAAAACTAAAAAATAGAACTACATATGATCCAGTAATCCCACTTCTGGGTATAAACCCAAAGAACTGAAAGCAGGGTCTCAAGAAGATATTTGTACACCCGTGTTCATGGCAGCGTTATTCATAATAGCTAAATCATGGAAGCAACCTAAGTGTCCATCAACAGATGAATGGATAAATAAGGTGTGGTCTATATACACGATGGAATATTATGCAGCCTTAAAAAACGAAGAAAATTTTGCAATATGCAACAACATGGATGAATCTTGAGGGCATTGTGCTAATGAAATAAGCCAATCACAAAACACAAATACTGTCTGATTCCACTAATATGAGGTACTTAGAGTAGTCAGAATCAGAGACATGAAGTAGAATGGGGGTTGTCAGGGCTGCAGGGAGTAGGGAACGGTGAGTTACTGTTCAACGGGTACAAAATTTCAATTTTGCAAGATGAAAAGAGTTCTGAAGATGGATGGTGGTGATGGTCGCAGAACATTCTGAATGTCCTTAATGCTACAAACCGTACACTTAAAAATGGGTAAAAGGGTGCATTTTGTGTTATATGTTTTTAACCCCAATTTTTAAAGAGTATTTATTGCTTGATTCCATTTGTTTTATATAAATTTCTGTAAAATGCAAACTAATATACAGTGACAGAAAGCAGGTTGTCAGGGGAGGGGCGGGGGGGGCAGAGTGAGGATTACAAAGGGGCATTTGTGTGATTGTGGTTTTACAGGTGCAGACATGTCAAAACATATCAAATCGTACGCTTCATATATGTGCAGTTTCAATTAACCCCCCAATAAAGTGCTTTCTAAAGAATTCACCTCTGTCTGAAATTCCTGGCAGGGTTCTGGGTTTTTGGGGTGTTGGGGTAGGGGACTGGTCTCTGACTGAAATGTCTTCTGGGCTCACGAGCCAGTAGGTTCAGACCAAGCCAGGCTGTTGGTGATAACCCAGAGTTCCTTGCTCTTGCTCTACCTGCTAGTGTAGGACTTTAGCCCTGCACACACCCATGGGCACACACGTAACACTCACAGTCTCATACACACACACGCACACACACACCCCGTCTCACTCAGACACCTTTGGGATCTGGTTGTCAGGACTGTATTTGCTCTAAAACAAGTTCCATGTGCCCTGGAGTCTCACCAAGTCCTCCGTGAATCCTGTACCCTCAGCTCATGCCTATAGCTTTTCCTGCCATCAGGTTCTCACTCACGGCCAAGGGGCCAGACCAACGGGACAGTCTCAGACAGACACAAGGATGTCCTCCCTTCCTTCCTCGCTATGCTTGTCCCCTGGGCTCACTTCTCCAAAACTGCAAATAGATGCCTGCATCCTGTCCCTATAGGTTCACCAGACACACCCAGAGACATGTGAATTTCAGTGAGCGGGACATCCAGTCCACGTAGATCAAGACGACAGTGTTGAAACCTCTGTTAGGGCCCTTGGACTTTGAGTTTTCCATATATTTGTTTTACAAATACGTAGCACCACTCTCTAGGGAAAACCTGCAGACAGACGGCTCCATAGACATTGTGATAGGGTGATATGTAAAGTATGATGTTTGGGCAGAGCTAGAGACTAAGGCACCAAACTCTCCTCTGTGCCCCTGCAACCACCTACACTCGTACTCATGAAAACAAAGTCACCAGACGTTAATCTGCTGTTCAAAGAACACTCCATCAGGTGTGGGACAAAACAGGTGCGGGATTGCGGGACAACCGGGAGAACTGGTTTCCTTCCCTACGCACACTCTCCCCGGTCCTCCTCGAGGTGAAGGAAGAGAAGGGGTGCGGTCTAGCTCAGCGCCTCTACCTTCCCTTGCTCCGCGCTCTGCGGAGGGGGGTAGGTTCTGATACAGGCACCCCATTAAATTGGGACACCCACGAACCTAGGGGCAACCGTAGAGTGACAAGAGACGTTTATTAGCGTGATCCTGGTGATATTTTCTTAATGTATACTTGTATCAAACATCAAGTTGTACATCCTAAGTGTATATAATTTCTATATGTCAAAGATATCTCAATAAAGCTGTTTAAAAAAAAAAAAAGAGCCTAGGGAAGGCTGGCTGTTTTGAGAGTAGGCAGGAACACAAATACTGCACCGTTAGAAGTGGGAAAAGCCAGAGAGAGCTTCCAGAGGTGGTCTAAGCTCTGAGCTCCCCTCGGGGCGAACGTGGCTGAACAGAATCCAAATGTCTCCAGGTGCCCATATGGGGACCAGAGGGGACTGCGGGCAAGGACCGCACACTCACCAGGCCTCAGCGAGGAAGGAGCCTGGGTGCAGGGAGGGAGTTGAGGCCAAGAATGTCAGCGGATCTCCTGCCAGGACCTGATGGCACCCAAGGACCTGCAGGATGTCAGCCTCAGGGCCTGGAACAGGACACCTTCACTTACCACTTGGAGACATCGGGGTAGAAATGGAAGAGAGAACGTCCCCCCTCTGTAGAAGCGGGTAATGGAATCCTGGGGTAGAATTTAAAACAAAACTATGAGTTAATAATTGACCTGAGAGCTTACGGAAGTGGACAGAGGGAAAGCATGGAGTGGGCGAGACAGGATGGAATGTACCTGGCAGGTCAGAGGTTTAGAATCAGAAATTATTGTCTCTACTCTAAAATGCTGCTGCCACCCGGGTCCTGTGAGGGCAGCTGTCTGCTCACTCTACCTGGAGGAATCAGATGGCATCTTTGCTCCCCAAAAGTACATCTGTGGGGTTTGTGGGCTTTTCCTTTCCTCTTCTCCTGTAGTTCCCTCCCTAGAGATGTCTCAGTCATTTTAAATGGACAAACCATGTGCTGGGACCCTTAGAGAAAAAAATATTAGAAAATAAATAAACTGCAAGTACAGTGGGTCACACTGTGCCCCTAATGGGTACAAGTGCTCACAAATATTCAGCGCTCCACCATGCAGGAGGTTCCCTCGACCACCCTCTTAAACTCAGGCACGGCTCTGTGACTTGCTTTGGCCAATAAATAAGAGAGGAGTTGTGGACTGAAGTTTTAAGAGACAGCTGTGTTATCTGAAGACTATTCAAAAATATGTAATTTGTTGTGTTTTATTTTCTCGTTATTTCATTTTTATACCTGAAGAAAGAGATAAAGGCTATGGCCCAATCTGCTCTCAATGACCCTTAAAACCAAATCTCCCCATGAAGTCATGTAGGATCTGATGCAAGTACAAACCCAAGCATGCTTTCTTTCATAAACTCAGGAGTCCCATAGTAACTAGCATGAAACTACCTTAAAATATGGCTCTGACCTTCCAGATTAGGTCCAGGCTCAAGAAATCAGAGGTTAACGGCATGTTGCTGTGGATTAAAATGAAGGAAATAAGCATGAACCCTAACTGGGCACAGAAAATGTCCTATTTATAAGCTTTGCCCATGAAAACCCAAGTCAGCTAGACATCATTAAAATGCCGAATAATAATTACTACTATTATTACTAAGAGTAATAATGAGACTAATAGTAATAATAATGAGCTGCTGAAAGAGGTCAGACCCTAGGCTAGGACCCTACCTGGAATCTCACTGTACCCCAAACAACCCCACTCTGTTCCCACCTTGCAGATGAGAAAAGGGAGGCAGAGGGAGGTTCGTGTGCAGGAAAACTCAAACTCCAGCAGCCTGACTTCAAGCCCTATAGGCTCCGCAGAGCACCATAGCACTAGGGCATCTCAATACGACACCCAGCACTTCCCCTGGAGCAGAGCCCTAGCAGAACCATCATGGAGTCCACTTCAATAATAGGAGTGTTTCCTCAGGGCACTAATGATTATTTCAGTTCCTATTCTTGCTATTTGGATTAAGTTTTCTGCAATTAATCTGGATCCTATGTGAATGAAAAGAGAAATATATTCTTGTTAGTTCTTCCAGGTGGTCTTGGAAACAATCTTTCTGATTTCACAGACTGATTTGAGGAATTGCAACCGAACATGCATCAGGAAAGAACACGCCTGGTTGAGAGTATATTTCTTTGCCCACTGCCAGAATCTGAGCCTTGTTCCCTCTACTTTCTCAGGTGGAAAGGAAGGTTAAATCTTGTTCTCCATGGCTCATAAGGAATCCAGGATTGCTCTTGCTTGCATGCATCCCTGGACCTCTCATCAAAGATGAAGGTGAAGTTTTTCAAAACTGCAAGAAAGTTCTATATTTCATGGACACCTATCAGTCATCATATTTTCTTTATCATTTCACCCCCAGTATAAATGTGTGTATATATTTATTTATTGACAAATGCACACACTTTGGCTTTTTCTTGTTTGGGATGACTTGAAATAAAGTCGGTGTTCATCTGAGTCACCCAGTATATTTCACCAGAGATGTTGTCCTTCTTGATCCCGTGGAGACACACCTTTCTTGGAAGAGTTTATTTATGGAGAGTTAAACTTGGGAATGATGAAGGAGGTAGCATGGCAGAGGGACTATTGAATAAACAAAGCTAGAAAAAGTGTGTTTTCCATATAAAAAAGAAATGAAATTAGATCTCTATTTCATAGCACGCAAATAAGTTAACTCCAGATGGATTAAGTAAGGACTTAGTGGTCAAAAGCTGAACTTTAAACTTTTTATAAGAAAATAAAGATTAATATCTTTCTGACTTTGAGGAAGGAATTTCTTATTTTTTTTATTTTTATTTTTTGGCCACACTGCAAAGCATGCGGAATCTTAGTTCCCTGACCAAGGATTGAACCCACGCCCCCTGCACTGGAAGCATGGAGTCTTAACCATTGGACCACCAGGTAAGTCCCCAAAGAATTTCTTTAAAAGAAATACAAAACAAAAAACAAAAAAAACCAAAAAAACCCCAAAAAGCCCTCGTAACCATAAAGAAAAATAAATTTAATTGATAAATTTTATCATATTGAAATTCAAATCTTCATCTTTTCATCTCTTGTTCATCTGTTTTGATCTTCTGCAAACAGTGACAGTTTTACTTTTTCCTTTCCAATTTGGATTCCTTTTCTTTCTTTATTTTGTCTGATTGCTGTGGCTAGGGCTTCCAATAGTATGTTTAATAGAAGTGGTGAGAGTGGGCATCCTTGTCTTGTTCCTGATCTTAGAGGAATGCTTTCAGCTTTTCACAGTTGAGTATGATGTTAGCTGTGTGTTTGTCGTATATGGCCTTTATTATGTTGAGGTATGTTCCCTCTACACTCATTTTGTTGAAAGTTTTTTGCAATGTCTTCTTTTTTTAATATAAATTTATTTATTTATTTTTGGCTGTGTTGGGTCTTTGTTGCTGCACGTGGGCTTTCTCTAGTTGCGGTGAGCGGGGGCTACTCTTCGTTGTGGTGCACGGGCTTCTCATTGCGGTGGCTTCTCTTGTTGTGGTGCACGGGCTTTAGGCGCGCGGGCTTCAGTAGTTGTGGCTCACGGGCTCTAGAGCGCAGGCTCAGTAGTTGTGGCACACGGGCTTAGCTGCTCTGTGGCATGTGTGATCTTCCCGGACCAGGACTCAAACCCGTGTCCCCTGCATTGGCAGGCAGATTCTTAACCACTGCGCCACCAGAGAAACCCCGCAATGTCTTCTTGATTAATTTATCCTGTTAGTATATGATGTCCCTCTTTATCCTAGGATTATTCTTTATTTAATATTCTTTATCCCTGGTAATGTTCTTTGTCCAAAGTGTACTTTGAATTAATATAGCCCCAGTTTTCTTTTGATTAGTATTAACATGGCATATCTTTTTCCATTGTTTTACCCTATTTCTTTTTATATTTAAACTGGGTTTCTTTTTTTTTTTCTTTTTTTTTTTTTGCGGTATGCGGGCCTCTCACTGTGGTGGCCTCTCCCGTTGCGGAGCACAGGCTCCAAACGCGCAGGCTCAGCAGCCATGGCTCACGGGCCCAGCCGCTCCGCGGCATGTGGGATCTTCCCGGACCGGGGCCCGAACCCATGTCCCCTGCATCGGCAGGCGGACTCTCAACCACTGCACCACCAGGGAAGCCCTAAACTGGGTTTCTTATGGTATATAGTTGGTTTTGCTTTTTAAATCCAATCTGACAATCTCTCTAATTTATTGGGTTACTTAAACCATTTATATTTAATTGTTGATATGGTTGAGTTTAAATCTATCATCTTGCTATGTGTTTTCTATTTGTCCCGTTTATTCCTTGTTACTTTTTTTTCTCATTTCCTGGGTTTTTTTTGATTATTTTTTTAATGATTCCATTCCATTCCACTATTGTTTATTATCTATACCTTTTGTGTGTGTGTGGTTGCTCTAAGGAATATACATTTTCTACTTGTCATAGTCTATCTTTAAATAATAATTTAGCACTTCACTTTAAGTGTAATAATCTTTCAGCAGTACATTTCCAATTCCTCTCTCCCATCCTTTTTGCTATTGTTGAAATGCATTTTACTTCTACATATGTTATAATTCCCATAGTACATTGTTACTGTTTTTGCTTTAGAGAGTCAATTATCCATTTAAGAGATTAAAAATAAGAAAAAACTTTTCAATATTTGCCCACATTTTTACCATTTCCAGTACTCTTCATTCCTTTGTGTAGATACAGACTTCTTTCTAGTCTCATATTCTTTCTGCCTGAATAATTTACTTTAACATTTCCTGTAGTGAAAGTCTATGGGTGATACATTCTCTTGGCATCTACTTGCCGAAAAACCACTATTTTTCTTTCATTTGTGTGAGAGATTTTCACTGAGTTCTAGGTTGACTTTTTCTTCTGTTTTTTTTGACCATGACACGTGTCTTGTGGGATCTTAGTTCCCCCACCAGGGATTGAACCCATGCCCCCTGCAATGGAAGCGCGGTGTCCTAACAACTGGACTGCCAGGGAATCCCTTCTTTCAGTTTCTTAATGATGTCACCCTATCATCTTCTGGTTTGCACAGTGCCTGATGTGAAGTCTACAGAATGTAATATCTTCCTTACGGATTATTTCATTATTTCATTCTGGCTGTCTTTAAGATTTTCCACCTTATCACTGATTTTCAGCAGTCTGATAATGATGTGCTAATTGTGTTTTTATTTGTATTTATCTTTACCAGGGTGCTTTGAAATTCCTGGATCTGGAATTTGTTGTTTTTCATGCACTTTGGGAAAATCTAGCTTTTATCTCTTCTATCTTCCTGTCTCTCATCCTTCTAGGACTCAGTAACACATATGTTAGACCATTTCATATCATCCCAAAGTTCCTGGATGCTGGTATTTTTTGTCCTCCCTTTTCACTCATGTTTCAGTGTGGATAATTTCTATTGTCCTTTCCTCAAGTTAACTGATTCTTCCCTCTGCTAATAAGCCTGTTGAAGGAATTCTTCATGTCTGATATCATGGTCTTATTCGTCTGCTAGGGCAGGCCTTATCTCCAAATGCAGCCACATTGGGGGTTAGGGCTACAACATATGAATTTGGGGGGAAGGAGGGAAGGTCACAATTTAGTCCATAAAGAAATGGTGTTCATTTCCAGCATTTTTCTTTAACTCTTTTTTAGAGTATTCATCTATCTGGTCAAATTCCCCATCATGCATGTTGTCCACTTTTTCCACTATACACTCTTAATATATTAATTATAGTTATTTTAAAGTTTCTGATAGTTTCAACATCTGCACCATCTCTGTGTCTGGCTCTGTTGACTATTTTATCTCATTTCATTTTGTTTTGGGGGGATGTCATTTGGATTAAATGTTAAATTTTGTGTGTACAAGAATAACAGAGACTGAAGTAAACAATATTTATACCCAGAAATGAGCATGCATGTTCTTCTATCAGCTCTACAGGCAGACCTCAATTTATTGCACTTCATTTTATTGCATTTTGCAGATATCGTGTTTCTTACAAATTGAAGGTTTGTGGCAATCCTGCATCGAGCAAGTCTATTGGTGTCATTTTCCAACAATTTGCTCACTTCACATCTCTGTGTCACATTTTGGTAATTCTCACAATATTTCAATCTTTTCCTTATTATTATATTTGTTATGGTGATCTGTGATCAGTGATCTTTGATGTTACTACTACAACTTGTGGAAGGCTCAGATGATAAGAGAATAATTAGAATAATCTTACACGTCTTATAACCTTATCAATGTTCTTTTAGTTATATTATAAATTTGATTATTAAGTTAATGTATAATAATAACAGACGCTTTTTTCTTTAAAAATACAACATAATTTTATGTTTTTTATAAATGAAATATAATAAAATTTATTTTAAATCACAAAAGGGTAATGAAGATGTCAAAATAGGCTTAATAGTATCTCAAAATTGATGAAAATAAAGAGTATACTAAATGTTTTTCCTTGCATCAGGAAATGAAAATACCAGGGCTAATGAAAAGAAAATCTGTAAGGGAAAAAACCCAAGCCTATCTGGAACATAGTTTCTCTTTTTAGGTGTATTGTTAGGATAAGTTCAGTTGTAAGAAAAAAATCAAAAGTAGAAATGACCAACAAGGTAGATGTCTATTTCTCTTTCAGGTTCAACAAATTCAAAGGGAGACAGTCCAAGCTGCTTTGGTCCTCCTGGTGTCAGGGACCCAGGTTCTTTCCATCTTAGCTCTACTCTATGGGTGGCTTGTGGCTCCTAGTTTTGAGAGTCCTCATGGCTCAATATGACTGCTGGAGCTCCAGTCATTATGTCTGCATTTCAGCCAGCAAGAAAGAGGAAGGGTGAAGAATGACACATTCCTTCCTTTTAAGGCCATTTAAATCAAGTGACAAGATATAAAGCACATCTCTGTTTTCAGTTTTTTGTTGTTTTTTTTTTTTTTTTGGCAACTAAATCAGCAAACAAAAAAAAATGTCTATTGGTTTTGGAATAGTGTGTAAAGAGACTATCTGGAAGAGATGAACTATCTTTTAGGGATGAATAATCTTGCCTAATTGAGCCTCTCTGGTCTACCAGAATGCCAGATTTTAAATCTCTTATTGGTTAGTTATTTTGGAAACATTCTCATTTTAGAAGCCTGTTTACTTCAGGATTCTTATTTAAAATGGCTACTTTATACTAGAAGTATACTATACTTTACACTAGAAGTATCCCTAATAAAATGGCCAAAGTAAACTTTCACTGGAAAGTATACCTGCAAAACCATATCAAAGCTGTTGGCTTGCCTTGTTTCAATTTCTTAATATTACCCATGAGCTAAAAATTCCTGTTTGAAAACAGGATGTTTAAGGTCGTCATGAGACTTTTTAAATTTAGTTTTTAGAATAAATAATATGGGTCTTCCCTGGTGGTCCAGTGGTCAAGAATCCGCCTTCCAATGCAGGGGACGCAGGTTCCACCCCTGGTCGGGGAACTAAGATCCCACATGTTGCGGGGCAACTAAGCCCATGCACCACAACTACTGAGCTCGTGCACCTCAACAAGAGAGCCCGCGTGCCACAAAATACAGAGCCCACGTGCTCTGCAGCCCACGCACCACAACTAGAGAGGAGCCTGTGCGCCGCAATGACAGATTCCGCATGCCCCAAAGAAGATCTCGCGTGCTGCAACTAAGACCCGACGCAGCCAATAAATTAATTAATTAATTAATATTTTTAAAAGAATAGATGTTTCAAAAATATGGAAAAAAGGGTAAAACTAAACGTATACATTGAAGCATCCCCCCTTCATCCCATGTCCCATTTATTCAGTTACCATCTCCATAGGAATGCACATTTATTGCTTTCTTGTGTGCTTTCCCAGGGTGTTATCAAATATGTGTGTTAATACTAGAAAATATAAATATATTCTTATTTTCTCCCTTCTGACATAAAAGGCAGCATACTATACATAGTTTTGCATATTGTTTGGTTATTTGTCTTCTAAACAATATATCTTGGAGATCTTTCCACATTCGTAGAAAGAGAACTTTTTTACAACTGCATTATATTCACTTGTATGTACTTTCCTGTTGATGGACATTCAGGTTATTTCCAATCTTTGCAACTATTAAGATGTTTCTTACATTTTTTTATAACGTATCTGGAGAAATCATTTTGCAAAAAAAAAAAGAAAGAGAGAAAGAAATGACACTAACAATAACTCTAACCCCAAAGAAATCAGTAAGAGTTTTAGGTTCATAAATACCTTATCTTTCAACTCAGAATCTATAAGTTCTTACATTAAAAAAATTACAATGTCTATAAAATATTATAACTTGTAGGTATTTTATTCTTAATATTTTAGGTCAAGGACCCTTTTGAAACAAACACTAATGAAAGTTATGGGTCTTTTCTGCAGAAAAGAGCATGCTCAAAAAACTTTTGCAAAATGTTCCAAGAGGTCATGGGTCACCTACTGTGATTGGTCATAGATCGAAGATTTTAAAATTCGTGAACCAAACTCATTCCAATAAATTAATATTTCTAATTTCTAGCATAGTGGAGGAATCAAAATACTTTGAGTAGTTGTCTGCATAAAAAGATTACTACATATTAGATGTTGCAAAGCGTACGAATGGGCTTTCTTGGGCTTGCATGGTGTTTTCATTTTTTTCTAAAGCAATAGTCACTATTTGCAAACCAGGAGATATCACACAAGGACCTATATTTCCAATGTTTCTTCAAAAATTAAAACTCTAGTGGCACTGGACACACACTAGTCCCGTAGTCTGCAAGAGCTTTCAGCTCACTTCCTCTCACGCCCACCAACCCGCCCTCGGGTCCTTAAGGGCATTTGGGTTTGAGATTCCAGGATAAATCATGGGTTTGCATTTTTAAAACCCTAAGGTTCTGTCACTTTCTTCCTTGGATTTATCCTGAGTTATTTATGGATGAACTAAAGAACAAAGGAGAAAGCAGGAGGCTCATGAAAGCTGTTCCTCTTCTTCAAGCCCTCCTCACCAGCGATGAGATAAGGGAGGAAGAAGAGGCCGGGCTGGGGGCAGGAGAGGAGGGGCAGATTTAAGGAAGAGCTCCCAGGGTGACAGGCCGAATTGGGATCTTGGGTGAACGAGGGTCAGTAGGGGATTCTCCTGGTGTAACTGAAAGTGGAATACAAAGCTGATTCAGCTCGGGGAGGTTTGCTTTACAAGTTTATCATCTTAGTTGGCTGTTGTCTTGCTGTAGGAAGTGACAGCACAAGTGGGAATATTGGTCCCAGCTGTTGGAACTTCCACCCAGGATGGAGTTTCTATCCTCACCATCTGTTCATGGGGCCTCCCTGTCTATCTCCTTCTTTTTGTTTTGTTTTGTCTTGTTTTTGCGGTACGCAGGCCTCTCACTGTTGTGGCCTCTCCCGTTGCGGAGCACAGGCTCCGGACGCGCAGGCTCAGAGGCCATGGCTCACAGGCCCAGCCGCTCCGCGGCATGTGGGATCCTCCCAGACCAGGGCACGAACCCATGTCCCCTGCAGCGGCAGGCGGACTCTCAACCACTGCGCCACCAGGGAAGCCCTCCCTGTCTATCTTCTTGGTGCTTTGGTGCGATGAGGAGGGAGAAAGAAAAAAAAAAACTATTGAGAAAAACAACTTTGTCTTCTGAGTTGCTGCTGAGGTATTTTACACTATGATAACCTTACTCACACCCAGAGTCTGGACATTTAGATAAAGACTTGAATTGAGGATGCCGCCATAAGTTCCCGCTTTGCTTTTCCTCGGGCACCTTTTAAAATAACGCCTTACAGTGAAGGCTGTGAAAAGTTAGTGACCTTCGCCCAAGCACCTTGTAAATAACAGGTGCTCGCTACCCTGCTCTCCATCTCCTGCTTGCCGCCACCTGGGACGGAGGACTGATTTTCCCCAGGGTCACTGCGCCCCCTCGCTTCTGCGATCCGTAAGTAATAATCAGTCTATGACTCTACTTCCTGTGTGGGTCTATTGAAACTTCACCTTCAATCAAAACGACCCCCGTGGGTTTCGCTTCCCCAAAGCGGGAGCTGGGATGCTGAGAAAGCTGCCTGCCGACACCCTGTGAGTGACTGCTGCTGCCTCGTTCAGCAGGTCATAACCTGCATATTCTTAATCCATTACATCAGCTCGGCTTCTCCACATGTCTGGTCCCCGCCTTGGCAGCTGGCTCGGCTTAGTATCAGATATAACGTTTCTCCTAACCCTTTCTCCACCCCTAGCTTGTACTTAATATTTTTAGCTGATAACTTTCTCTACAATCATCTGAAGTAATTTACAAAGGACAATATATTATATATTACACATTGCGTACCATATATGTAACACTTATTGAGCATTTGTTATATGTGGGGCACTGTTCAAAATGCTTTTGTTAACTCCTCTGATTTTCACAACCACCCTGTGGTGTGGGTCCTGTTATTCCCATATATGCAGAACTGGAGAGAATGTGGTTTCAAAGTCAATTAAAAAGTAAAAGTTCCAAGCCAAATCAAACAAAAACAAACACATAGATACAGAGAACAGAATAGTGGCTACCACAGGGGAAGGGATGGGGGGAGGGTAAAATGGGTAGAGGGGATCAGCTATATGGTGACAGAGGGAAACTAAATGTTTGGTGGTGAGCACGCTGTACGGTAGACAGAAGTAGAAATATAATGTTTTACAAATAAAACTTACGTTATAAATCATGTTACCTCAATTAAAAAAAGTTCCAAAACAACTTTGAGTTAAAAAATAAACTTTAAATAGTTGTTAAACACACACTACTCTGACATGTTTAAATCTTTAAGATTCAAAATCCATTTCATCGCTTAATTTTTCAACTAAACGTGATTAAATTATGGCTATGAGGCTGCAAATGAATATAACTGAGTTATCAAGAAATGGATTGGGGGCTTCCCTGGTGGCGCAGTGGTTGAGAGTCCGCCTGCCAATGCAGGGGACACGGGTTCGTGCCTCGGTCCGGGAAGAGCCCACATGCTGTAGAGCAGCTGGACCCATGAGCCATGGCCACTGAGCCTGCGCATCCGGAGCCTGTGCTCCGCAACGGGAGAGGCCACAACAGTGAGAGGCCCGCGTACCGCAAAAAAAAAAAAAAAAAAGAAAGAAATGGATTGGTCTCTTGGAGATTTTTGCTACTTATCACAGGGAAGAAAGTAAGGGGTGACTTTCCCCAAGAGCAGACAAGATTTTGTATTCTACAGTGTGGGGCTCTCCCACCCGAGGGATGCAGTTTACAGATTATGTATTTGTTTGGTGTTTGTTTATTTGATTGCAGAGTAACAGGGTGGTGGACCCAAATAGGCCTTTTCTGGACAAAGACCTTGGCTAATTGAAAGAATCTGCCTAGATTGTCTGTGAGGCTGTGCAAAAAAGGGGGTCAGGTAGGTCTGCTGAGACCAGAGGCCGGAGGGTGGGTTTGGACAACGACCACCCAGAAATAACCAAGAAGACAGAGGTGACAGAGGCCTCTCTCTATTTTTCCTGGCAAAATCCATGGGAAGGGAAGACAGCCATTTGCCTTTGGAGGATGGGGCGAGAGCGATATCGGATTTGTGTTGATCTTGGCAAGTGGAAGCTTGGAGCCAGATAGGAAGATTTACAAAAATAAGAAAATGTGGTATTTTTTATACTTTGAGGATTGAGAAGCAATTCCTTCCCCTTACAGTCAACATTTGTCTTTCTGCTCTTCAGCACAACTCCTCCTGTGAGTGGACTAGTTTTCTCTGGGTCCCTCTGTCTCGTTTTACTGCCTCGGTGCCCCCAGGTTGACAGCAGCAGCTAGGTGCCCACGAGCTGATGCCTACAGACTTATATTGCCTTAGCTCCTAAGTCAGCATCTCCCAAAGCCAAGGACACTATCCTTTGGTGAGCAGCGGAATGATCGCCCCCAGTCTGGGAACCAGCTGTGTCTGGTTCCTAAAAGGCTCCCCGAGTCTTCATGCTGTCCTTCAAGAATCTGAGAATTACCATGTGACCCAACAATCCCACTCCTAGGCATACACCCGAGAGAACTGAAAACATATGTTCACACAAAAGCCTGTACATGAATGTTCATAGCAGTATTATTCCTAACAGCTAAAAGTTGGAAACAGCTCAAATATCCATGAACTGGTGAATGAATAAACAAAATGTGAAATATCTATTTAATGGAATATTATCCAGTCATAGAAAGGAATAAAGTACTGCTACACCCTACAACATGGATGAACCTTGAAAAAAGTTACACTGAGTGAAAGAAACCAGACACAGAAGGACATATCGTCTGATTCTATTCCTGTGAAATATTGAGAATAGTCAAATCCATGGGGAAAGAAAGTAGATTTGAAGTTACCAGCAACTAAGAAGGGGGGAAATTGGGAGGAACTCCTAACAGGCCCTGGGTTTCTTTTTGGGGTGATGGAATTATTCTGGAATTCGATAGTGGTGATAGTTATACAATGTCATGAATAAAAACCACTGAATTATACTCTATAAAGTGGTGAATTTACTGTTATAGGAATTATATCTTACTTTAAAAAGTTAAGATTCTAAAGGAGGAGGAGGAGGAGGAGAATGGGTTGGGGAATAATCCATTAGCCTTGATCCATAGCCTCCCCTTCTTGGTGGCCCAGTGTGACATGTTATCCTCCCATCCTGAGGGTTCACTGTCTGCTCCCCTCCAGAGGACAGCCGATGGCTGAAGACCCAGCTCCCAGGTATCATCTCTCCTGACCCCACAGCCCTGTCCTCAACTCCAGCTCTTCCCTGAGTGGTGGCTGCTGACCAAGCTCCCCAGCCCTGTAAGGGACCCTCTTATTTGACGGCCCCAAACAAGCTCCCATCTGAGTCACCCTTGAGGTGTGGACACTGTACCGCAGGGATCCAGATCCAACTGTTCTGCATCCAGGTCAGTTCCTTTGGCCTGAGAAAACAGGTCTCGGACTTTGTTCTCAGAAATAAATATACCATATTGTTACAGGTGGAAGTGTGTCACCCCAAAAAGATATGTTGAAGTCCTAACCCCCACTAACTCAGACTGTCACCTTATTGGAAATAGGGTCTCTAAGAGGTCACCACGTGAAAATGAGGTCATTAGGATTAGGGTGGGTCCTAATCCAATACGACTGGTGTCCATATAAAAAGGAGAAATTTAGACACAGAGGGAAGATGAGGTGAAGACACAGGGAGAAGCCAGCCACGTAACTGCAGTGACGCACCTACACACGCAGGAGCACCAAGAATTGCCGGCAAACACCAGAAGCTAGAAGAAGCAAGGAAGGATCTTCCCCTGGTGCCGTCCAAGAGAGCATGGCCCTGCAGACACCTGGATCTCGGACTCCTGGCCTCCAGAAGATCAGAGGACCAATTCCTGCTGTCATTAAGCCACCTAGTTCTTGGTACTTTGTTAAGGCAGCCCTAGCAAAATAATACACATACAAAAGCACAGGGCTGTTTGGGTGTGGATGGCAGAGATTCACATGTTTCTAAAAGAAGAAACCATCAGTACTGCTCATAAAAAGGAACAAACTACTGACACACAGCAACTTGAATGGATCTCGAGGGAATTATACTGAGTGAACAAAGCTGACCTCTACAGGTTACAAACTGTATGATTCCATTTACATAACATTATTCAAATGACAAGATTATAGAGATGGAGAAAAGATCAGTGGTTGCTAAGGCTTAGGGAGAAGGTGAGAGTGGAAGGTGGCTGTGACTAAAAGAGTAGTAGTGGGAGGGATGCTTTTGATAACTGTTCCCCGTCTTGACAGTGGTGGTCACAGACACCTACATATGTGATGTGTAGTGCCCAGAACTGAATACACACGCTCCATTGAGGGCACGGAAAGCGGACTAAAACTGAGTAAGGTCTGGGGGTTGCATCAATGACATTCCCTGCCTGTGCTGTTGTACTGGAGTTATTCAGGATGTTACCACTGGAGAACAGATGGAGACCCGAGCCCAGAGACGACCCATCCTGCCTAATTTCACTCCCAGAACTGGGGATTTCTGATTGTGCGTCCCGAGCTCTCTCACTGCACACTCGCTTCTCAATAATGTCAGGCTTAACTGGAGATCCCAAGAAAGAAAAAAAGCCACCTGCAAAGCAGCAGCTAGCCGAATCGTCTAAGGCACAGAGGTGAATAACTGTCGGTCCTCCCTCCCACGCCCGCTTCAAATAGTTTAAATGTTCTTGGGGAAGAAAGATGCAGCAGGAGTAAGAAAAGTGGCGGTGCCGGGAGCCAGGCAAGGTTCGGGACAGGCGGCCTGGGCTTCGTTCCCTGTCTGGGCCTGGGCGCACCGGTCAGGTGACCGGGCCAGCCGCGCCGCGGCGATATCCCCTCTGTCACTCAGCGTCACCGGCCCGGACCAGCGGGACGCGCGGCAACTCGTTCGCCAGCTCCTGGTCCAGGACCTTCGAAGTCGGAGCAACAGGCAGAGACAAGCGAGGCGAGGTGACCGAGTGGAGCCGAAGCCAGGTGTGACGCCCACCGGCCGTGTTTACGTGAACTAGTCTGCTTCCGAAAGCTTCTCCCACTCGTCGCGGGGACACACGACGGAATGGACTGCTGGGGTCACCAGGGGCGAGAAGGGCAAAGCCGGGGAGGACCCCGGGCCTCCTCAGGGCACAGTCCGGGTCCCCGTCCCGCGCTGCCGGTGGCGTTGCGGGGACCGGGCGGCGGCGCGGAGGTCATAGGGTCTTTTTCCAGGGGAGGGGGTGGGGATGCTGAGTCACGGGTCTGTCACCGCTTCTCACCTCTCCAGCCCTCGGGGGCTAAAGCAAAAGCAAAAGCGAAAGCGAATGCGGCTCGCGGGGCGGCCGGTCTCGGAGCTGCGCCCGCCGCCTGCTCCCGGGCAGTGGACATCTGAACGCGCGAGCGGCGCGGCGTCGCGTCCGCGGCGAGCCCGGGAGGAGGCCGGCGGGGGCGCGGCCGAGGTCGGGCCATGTCGAGGCGGCTCCGGGGCTGCGGAGTCGGCGCCCTCCCCGCGCTGCTGCTGCTGCTGCTCGGACCGCCGGCGACGCCGGGTAGGGAGCGCGCGGGGAGCGGGAAGCCGGGCTGGGGTCGGCCCCCAGCACAAGGGTGTGCGCCCGCGCGCCGGGGACACGTGGAGGGACGCGGGGACCGTCGGCTCAGGGCCCCGCGCCCCGGCTCGCCTGGCCTCTCAAGGCAGGGAGCGAGTGGTCGGGCTTTTCATTCTACGTTTTCCCCAATTTCCGAGGCAAAGGGAAGAAGCCGGGGTTTGCAATGCGGGCTCGGAGTTGAGAGTTTTACAGCGATTTCGAGAAACGCATCAGCCCCGCGAGGAAAGCTGTGCGCGCGTTCATCCGCCGGCAGTCCCCCCGGGGGATGGGGCGGTCCGGGGAAAACGACTGGTCTCTACCCTCCGATCAAAGCAGGTTATATGGGGGGGGGGTGGTAGGACGGGGTACGGACTGCGTGCGTCCCGGAGGAGTGAAAACGTGTCGGGCAGGTTGCACACCTGGGGGACCTGGCAACAGCTCCAAATTCTTCCGCACTAGGAAACCGAGAGAGTGCGCGGGGTGGGGGGCGCGCCCCGGAGTACGCGGTCCCAGGCAAACGGGGAAGAACGAAGTTGAGGATGGCTGGGTGTGTTCGGGAAGAACTTTAGGTCGCACAGATGTCATTTCCCGGTTAGACTCGAACGAGTGTCCTATAGGTTGTAGATTTTCGTCCCGAGAGCTAGACAAGAGGGAGGAGAAAGGAGAGATGGGTCTGGCTTTATCCACGTTGGCGCGCCTTAATCTTGTTACAGTCACGGAGCTCTTTGAGGGTCTGATGAAAGCTACGAACTCTCTCCTCTGAAAAATACATGAATGCACATACTTCCAAAACTTCCATATAATTTTGGGGTTTGGGACCCCAAAGACCAACCATGGACTCTCCAGGAGATAGTAATCCCATGATCTGTGTGTGTGTGTATGTGTGTATGTTTAAGGCAACACTCCTAATAACTTACCTCCAGTCGGGCCAGTCTACCCATTACTCCATCAGAGGCATCCATCCACAGTTGTGGCTGGCTGGCCTGCTGTGAACCCATAGCTCTGAAGGCTTTCCTAAAGTTTAATTTTCCTGAGACTATGTTTGCATTTCCCCCAACTTCTGAGAATCTGAGTTATGTTGGTGATGGAGTCAGTTGGCTAGCCAGTGTCCCACACGACCCCTGGGGAGATGTGGGGCACAGCCAGAGCACTGGGGCAACTCGACTGGACAATGTGAAAGTGAAATTCAGCTTTAGTCAGAACCCGGCAAAGATGAGCCGTCTGCTTACAAATGCAGATGACACTGCAGGCAAGCTCTCTAAAGCTCATCAACCAGCATAGCTCTCTGACCCCACAAAGGCATTGCTGCCATCTTTTGGCTCTCGGTGTTTCTTAGTTTTTCTTAAACAGTTCTCTCGGGGGTATAACTGACAGATAATAAACAGTATACATTTAAAGGCACAATTGGACAAGTTCAGAGGTAAATGTATAGTCACGAAACCATCACCACGGTCAAGAGAGTAAACATGACCATCACTATCAAAAGCTTCCTTACATTTTGCGTTTATCCTGACCTCCCAGCCCTGTCCCCCAGGCAACAAAGATCTGCTTTCTGTCACTATTGATTTGTTGCATTTTCTAGAATTTTATATAAACGGAATCATGCAGTTTGTACTCTTTCTTGTTTGGCTCCTTTCACTTATAGTAATTATTCAGAGAATTCTCCAGCCTTGTAACTTGTATCAACAGCCCATTCTTCTTTATTACTAGCACTGTTCTACTGCATGGATATTGCAGGGTTTTTTAATCCATTCACTTGATAGTGGACATTTTTGGGGTTGTCTCCGGTTTTTGACTATCACATATCAAGCTGTTATGAACATTCACATATAGGTTTTTATGTGGACAGAGGTTTTTGTTTCTCTTGGGCAGAGAAAATGGCTAGGAATGGAATGGCTGGATCACGTGACATGTGTATGTTTAATTTTTAAAGAAACAGCCAAATTATTTTCCAAAGTAATTGTACTCATTTACACTCCCACCAGCGGTGGGTGAGAGTTCTACTTCCTCCACATCCTTGTCAGTACTTGGTATGGCCAGTCTTTTTTTGTTGTTTAACTTCTAAAATTTTTAATTTTTTTACAGCTTTATTGAGATATATGTAATTGGTATATAATATTGTGTAAGTTTAAGGTGTACGACATGATGATTTGATATATGTGCATATTGTGAAATGATTACTACAATAAGATTAGTTAACACATTCATCATCATCTCACAGTTACCAAAAAAAACCTGTGTGTGTGTGTGTGTGTGTGTGTGTGTGTGTGTGTGTGTGTGTGTGTGTGGCCAGTCTGTCTTTTTAATCGTTCCATTCTAATAGATGTGTAGTGGTCTCTCATAGTTTTAATTTGCATTTTCCAAATAATGAATGATGTCGAGCGTCTCTTCTTGTGCTTATTTTCCATCAATATATCTTCTTTTGGTAAAGTGTCTAGTTAAATATTCTGCCCTTTTAAAAAAAAATGAGTTATTGAATTGAGTTTTGAGAGTTCTTTCTATATTCTGGATACAAGTCCTTTATCAGATATATGATTTGCAAATATTTTTTCAGAGTCTGTGGCTTGTCTTTTCATTCTCATAAGCGTCTAACGAAGAGCAGAAATTTTTTTTATATAAATTTATTTATTTAATTTTGGCTGCGTTGGGTCTTCATTGCTGTGCATGGGTTTTCTCTAGCTGTGGCTCACGAGCTCTACCCTTCCTTGCAGTGCTCGGGCTTCTCACTGCGGTGGCTTCTCATTGCAGAGCACAGGCTCTAGGCACGTGGGCTTCAGTAGTTGTGGCACGTGGGCTCAGTAGCTGTGGCTCGTGGGCTCTAGAGCACAGGCTCAGTAGTTGTGGTGCACAGGCTTCGTTGCTTCGTGGCACGTGGGATCTTCCCAGACCAGGGATTGAATGTCCCATGTCCCCTGCATTGGCAGGTGGATTCTTAACCACTGCACCACCAGGGAAACCCAGAAATTTTTAATTTGGATGAAGTTCAGCTTATTAATTTTTTCTTTTATATACTGTGCTTTCAGTGTCATATCTAAGAAACCTTTGCTTAAGTTAAGGTTACAAAGGTTTTCTTCTGTGTTTACTTCTAGAAGTTTTATAGCTTAGGTTTTACATTGATGTCTGTGATTCATTTTGAATTAAGTTTTCATATAATGTGAAGTATGGCTTGAAGGTTTTATATTGGTTTGGTTTTGGGTTTTATTGCATGTGGATATCCAGTCATTCTGGCACCATTTGTTGGAAAGATATCTCTGCTGAATTGCTCTTACACACCTATTTTGAGCATCAGCTGTTTATACATGTGCTGGCTGCTGTAGACAAAACATCCGTACGTGAAAATCAATTATATTACTAGACATTAGCACTGACCAATTGGAAACTGAAATTTTTTTAAAAAGCAATATCACTGGCAATAGCATCAAAAAGTATGAAATATGTAGGGATAAATCTGACAAAAATGAGGAAGACCTGTACACTGAAAACCACAAACCGCTGCTGAGAGAAATTAAAGGAGATCTAAATAAACGGAGGTATATCATGTTCATGCATTGGACAGATCAATATTGTTAAGCTGTCAATCCTCCCCAAATCAAAATCCCAGCAGGCTTTCTTATAGAAATTGACAAACTGGTTCCAAAATCCACACGGAGATGCAAAAGACCTAGTATAGCCAAAACAACTTTGAAACACAACTGAGTTGGAGGATCAACACTTCTGATATTGAGAGTTAGAAGGTTACAGTAATCAGGACAGTGTGGTATTGGTGTAAAGATGGACAAAAAGCTAACAGAACAGAGGGTGCCTGATGTTTTTAAGTGAGCTTAGAAGTGGATACGGATGATTAGATTTGCTACTTGGCAGTATGATCCTGGTCAGGAATTATACAGGGCAGCTCATTCCTTACAACTAGCTGGGTAAATAATACTCTCAGATCTGTTCCTGTTAGTTTTCAGCACTAACAGACACAGCAAGTTGAAACCCATCATCTCGGCTAGGAGGTCATTTGCTTCTTAAAGATCCTCGTAACCTGAAAGGCTGCAGATGATTTGCCCAAAGCAGCTGGAAAGGGCAATGATTTGTTTGAAGATGAATATCCCTGCTCATCAGTTTGGGTTTTGTTGTGCAGGGTGCTAGTGTAGTGCTTGGGGGTGGTTGTAAAACTTACGTCTTTAAACATTTTTTAAACCATTTTTCAGAATCTGGGAAGTTTTGCTAAAACCTTTTTTTTTTCCAAGTCATTTTTACCTCATTATTGCTTTGTGCTGCTACTGATAGCAAAAAAAGTGATAAAAACTTAAACGTACAAAATATGGGATTTGTTGAAATCAACCTAAATGTCCAACAGTGGAGGATTGCATAAATAAAATAGGGTTGCTTTCAAATATATGCATCATATGATTCCGTTTTTACTAGAAGATCTAGTAGTTGTCATTGAGTAGAAAAATTATAGGTTATGTCTGTGTGTATGTGTCTGTGTGTGTGTAGTTGTCCGCCTTTTCTTATTTTTCTGTCGTAATTTGAATTGCTTTTGTAATGAAAGGAAATAAATAAAACTACAAAAGAAATAATGCAAAAAAGATCTAGAATTTTGGAATTTTTTTCTAATTCATCTTTAATTAATTATAGCCGATCTTGTTTGCCAATGTTTTTGTGGCTTTATAAATGTTGCAAATTGCTCAAAATCAGGTTCTATAAAGTCACTGCATATAACATTTGTGCATTATATACATACATTTATAATCCTTTACAACTTGTTTAAACAATTCCTTATTGTTAGAGCTATTTGTAGGCTTCTGTTACCTTCCAATGGTTGGATATTTAGGTTGTTTCAAAATGTCTGATGTTCTAAAAAGCACAGAGTAGGAATAACTGGATGAAAATTAGCTATAAAGAACAAAAAAGGCAAGGGGAAAGCCCTCAAAGTCTTTTTTAAATGGCAGAAATGTTTGAGGATATTCTTTTTCAATCAAATCATCACTTCAACTAACTTGTACTCAGCTAAATCACTTCTGCCAAATTGATTTTACCAAATAGTACGTAACTAAGTAAATTCATGTATAAAATCCCCTAGTATATACTCTTGGAGTCATATCCATGTTACTCGTTACACATGATTGATGTTGCCTGAATGTTTCCACTTGGAAAGACTTACTTTTCTTCTGTGCGGAAGGGACCTAATTAAGGGCTCTGGTGGGGGGATATTATTGGAGTTGCATGGTGGAAGGGGTTACTCTTATCAAGAGTGTGAATAACAAACTGTAGTCAAGAGGGTCTGGAGGCAGGAAGCTAAGTTGGAGGCTTTTGCAATAGTTCCAGTAAGTGGTGATGAAACCCTGAAGCAAGGCAGCGTCAGTAATGGAGAGGGGAGGGGGCAGATTTCCTTTTGAGTTCTACAAGTATAGAATGTATTTCACTCTTTCCCTTTTTTGTTTGCCCTTCAACCTATAGCCACTCAAGTCTTCCAAGCCTTCAAAAGTCATAATTTAAGGACTTGAACTGTGATGAATCCACCTACTACACAAAAGGTAGATTAAGAAGCTCAGTGAATGAGCCTGAGAGAGAAGAGAATTGATGAGTTAAGGGCATGACCTGGCTGTGGTTGGTACTTACACTGAGTGCCAATAGGAAAAAAATGTGTTGGCTTGGCTGGCGTTTCAGCCAGAAAAATAATGAGGAAAAATGGATTACTGTGAACACAGACAGGCTTTTATGCTTTTGAGACATCAGAGTCACAAAGAGCTTGAGGGCAGAAAGCATATCCTATACGTCTTTGTATCCTACCGCAGTCAGCATTCTGTAGGCATTTAAATAATAGAATAAGAGAAAGAAAATACTCGAACGGATTCTGACTTTCCTTGAAGACTGGGAGGCGCCTGCTACCCTTGAACTCTGGATGCAAGACTAGGCCAGGGCTACTTACTCATACTAGACTGTGTAAACTGACTTGATAAAAAAGTCTGATTCACAGGTTCTGAGAAGTGAAAGAGGTGTGGCCCTACACAACTATTTTGGTGACTTCATTTAAATGATCAATAGGACTTGTTATGTATATTTTTTGCTACTTAAGAGCTTTGAAAATGCCAGAATCTTACATTTTCTCCCACTTCCATTACTTCATCCATTCCACTCTATAGATTCATAAGCTAGTAACTAACTTGAGAAAACACCCATCACATACTGGGCTTAGTTAGAGCTGTAAGAGCACCAGAGAAATATATTCCCCCCCTTCAGGAGCTTACAATATTGTAAACAAGGTGAGACTTGCTTACACTGATTATCGAAGGAACAATGTTATGAGAGAATATATAGAGAAATTATAATTGAAGTATCAAAAGATGTGATTAAGGCCTCTGAAATGAAAGGTTATTGATGCAATCAAATGTGTTATCTCCAATGCACTTGTGAGAGAGTCTAGCTTTGTAAAGTTAGTTACTGGCCAGTATGTGGCTGATTGGGTTGGCTGCAGTATACTAATACCCTGTGGATTCATGTATCAATTATTCATGGATTTATCTTTCTTTGAGGACTGTTCACAACAGAAAGTAGACTCCCTTTTTTAGCAAAATGATAGAGTAGGTATTCTGAAAAACTCTCCTGCTGAAAAAAATACCCAGAAATGATAAATAATACAGAGCAAACATCTATTAAAATCCATAGCCAATAAAATAGGTAAACAACTGTTTAAAGCAAAAATAATAATAATGTGTTGTGGTACTTATAAAATATGTAGAAGCAAAATGTATTACAAAATAGCACAAAGGCTGGGCAGAGAGAAATGAAAGTATATTGTTTAAGGCTCTTATACTATATATGTGAAGTAGTATAATTTCACCTGAGAGTAAGCTGTGATAAGGTAAAGACACATGCTATAAACCCGAAAGCAACCACTAAAATAATATAACCAAGAATCATGAAATTTCTATGGGACCATCTCCATAGAAAATCCTATGGAATCTACAAAAATGCTACTAGAATGTGTTTAGCAAAGTTGCAGAGTACACAATTAATTTACAAATATCAGTATACAAAATGCTAGCAACAATTAGAAATTAAAATAAGAATAATGCCATTTGTGTTGAAATAAAAATATGAAATACTTAGGAATACATCTGACAAAATATGTACAAGATTAGTACTCTGAAAACTATAAAACACTTCTGATAAACTACTGAAGATATAAATAAATCAAGAAAGATATTGTGTTTATGGATACTGAGAAGACTCAATATTATTAAGATGTCAGTTCTTCACCAGCTTGATCTATAAATTTAATGCAATTCCAATCAAACTTTCAGCAGGCTTTTTTTTTCCAGTTAGAAATTGATATACTGAGAAATTGATATACTGACTCTATAACCCAGTGAAGAACCAAACTCACCTTTGAAAATAATTAACAAAGTTAGAGGATTTACACTACCTGACTTTAAGACTTATTATAAAGCTATAGTAATCAAGACAGCATGGTATTGGTGTCAAGATTAACAAATAGACAAATATATCAATGGAACAGAATATCAAGTCCATAAATAACCCCACATATACTTGGTCCTGTGTCAAGATCCTACACTAAATACCACTGGAGGTCCACTGCTGTGGCTGCTGGATGAGAGGAAGGAAGTTTTTTAATGCACAAAACCTGTCAAAGATACAAGGGAGAGGTTGGCTGCCATGAAAGGAAAAAGCAATATAACTGAAAACTCCAACCCTGAGAGCCAAGCACACAGGGCCAGCCTAAGAGTGAGGCTGGATTAAGACCACAGAGAACTTCCCCTGATGCCACCACATCCAGGCAAGCAAGCACCAAGTAAAAAACACAGCAGTCAACTGCTCAAGGTGGGGTGGGCAAGAGTGTGGAGAGACAACCCCTGTGGTTTAGATAAATGGAAAAGGACAAAAGATGAGGGTGGAGCGGGAGCACTGAGAAGAATCTTCTGCCACTCTAGCCCCCACCCTAAGCACAAGATAAGACTAGAGGAGGGGCTTCCCTGGTGGCGCAGTGGTTGAGAGTCCGCCTGCCGATGCAGGGGACGTGGGTTCGTGCCCCGGTCCGGGAGGATCCCCCCCCACCCCGGTCCAGGAGGATCCCACATGCCGCGGAACAGCTGGGCCCGTGGGCCATGGCCGCTGGGCCTGCGCGTCCGGAGCCTGTGCTCCGCAGCGGGAGAGGCCGCAGCGGTGAGAGGCCCGTGTACCGCAAAAAAAAAAAAAAGATTAGAGGAATTTGAAGCCAATGGTGTTCTGAAGGTAACCATAGCAACAACAAAATCCAAATCCAATTCAACAGCTGACTAGATTGACTCAATCCTCCCCACATCATCAGTTTAGCAGAAGTGTTCACATTTTCAGGCATAAATACTATTTATCTCAGTTCTACACACATAGTTCAGTGTTCAATCAAAAATTATGAGACATACCAAAAAGCAACAACAGCACAGTCCCACTATGAAGAGACAGAGCAGTAAACAAGACTCAGAGTTGACCCAGAAATTGGAACTATCAGACTGGAAGTTAAAGTAACTATCATTAATATGTTAAAGGCTCAAGTGAAAAAGATGGACAGGATTCACGAGTAAATGGGGAATTTCAGCCGAGAGATGGAAATCATAAGAAAGTATCAAATGGAAATGTTAGAAAATTTTTAAAAAACAAAATGAAGCAAGCCTTTGACAGGCTTATCAGAACACTTCACACAGCCAAGAAAAGAATCAGTAAACTTGCAGATAGGTCAGTACAAATTACTCTAACAGAAACATAAAGAGAAAAAATGAAAGAAAAAAAAAAAACCCATAGAAGAGTATCCAAGAGCTGTGGTACAATAGAAAGTAGTCTAATATATGTGTAATCAGAATTCCAGAAACAGAAGAGAATGGAGCAGAAGAAATATTTGAAGAGATAATAGTTGAGAATTTCCACAAATTTATAAAAGATATTCAGTCACATATCCAGGAAACTCAGAGAACACCAAGAAGGATAAATGGCCCCCCGCGGAAAAAAAAAACCCAAAAACCTCATGCTAAACACATCATATTCAAACTGCTGAAAAGTAAAGAGATGATAAAAAGAATAAAGATACATTATACACAAGGAACAAAGATAAGAATCACAGTAGACCTCATCAGAAACTATGCGAGCCATAAGAAAATGGAGTGACATCTTTACAGTGCCAAAACAAAACAAAACTGTCAAGCCAGAATTCTAATAA
Source organism: Globicephala melas (assembly GCF_963455315.2). Classification (NCBI taxonomy): domain Eukaryota; kingdom Metazoa; phylum Chordata; class Mammalia; order Artiodactyla; family Delphinidae; genus Globicephala; species Globicephala melas. The sequence goes on from NC_083315.2 coordinate 25,112,670, forward strand.
TCAGGAAAAGTATCTTTCAAAAATGAAACCAAGGGCTTCCCTGGTGGCGCAGTGGTTGAGAGTCCGCCTGCCGATGCAGGGGACACAGGTTCGTGCCCCGGTCCGGGAAGATCCCACATGCCGCGAAGCAGCTGGGCCCGTGAGCCATGGCTGCTGAGCCTGCGCGTCCGGAGCCTGTGCTCCGCAATGGGAGAGGCCACAACAGTGAGAGGCCCGCTACCGCAAAAAAATTAAATAAATAAATAAATAAAATAAAAGGTGTGGAGAGAGGAGAAAAGAGGGGAGGTCGGCACCATGAAAACCACAATTAGGGAAATAATTAAAATTTTCCTGACCAAAAGGTAATCTTGGTCTGAGTTGTCAAGGGCTCATAGAGTTTCCTTCAACAGGAAATCTCAAAGAAAGGGCCCAAGTGCCACTCATCAGGTGGTTTTTCTTTGGATACTTATTTTTTAACTTATTTATTCCAATACAACCTCAAACTTACCATGAAGTTGAAAAGATAGTACAAAGACCTTCGGAATATCCTTTACCCAGATTCGCCAGCTGTTTACATTTTTCCCCATTTGCTTTACCATTCCCCCATCTCTCTAAATAAATCTACATTTATTATACACGTGCACGTTCTTCTGAAGCATTTAAAACTAAGTTGGCGACACTATGCTTCTTTATGCTTATATATTTCAGTATGTTTCCTAAGAACACATTCTCTTACATACTTTCCTAAAAAACAGCACTCTCACATAATCATAGTACAACTATCAAAATTAGGAAATTTAATTTTGACATAATATTATTATCTAATACTTAGTCAATATTCAAATTTTGTCAATTGTCCCATTAATGTCCTTTTTAGCTGTTTTCTTCCTAATTCTGGATCTAATCCAGGACCATGTATCACATTTAGTTGTCACATTTCTTTAGCCTCTTTCAGTCTGGAACATTCCCTTTGCCTTTCATTTTTTTTTTCTTTTTTGGCTGCGTTGGGTCTTTGTTGCTGCGTGCGGGCTTTCTCTAGTTCCCGCGAGCGGGGGCTACTCTTCATTGCGGTGCACAGGCTTCTCATTGCAGTGGCTTCTCTTGTTGCAGAGCACGGGCTCTAGGCACGAGGGCCTCAGTAGTTGTGGCACTCGAGCTTAGCTGCTTCGCGGCATGTGGGATCTTCCCGTACCAGGGCTCGAACCCATGTCCCCTGCATTGGCAGGAGGATTCTTAACCACCATGCCACCAGGGAAGTCCCTCTTGATCTTTCTTGATCGTGAATACAGGCCAACTACTTTTCAGAATGTCCCTCAGTTTAGGTTCATCTGGTGTTTCCTCGTGGTTAAATTCCAGTTATGGATTTGGGGGAGAGAGACCACAGATGTGATGCTTGTGTTCTTGTCAATGAATCGGATCAGGAGGGATATGACAGCTATTTGTCCAAGTGTTGGTGATGTTACTTCTGATCACTTGGTTCAGGTGGTGTTTGTCAGCTTTCTCCAATATAGTTACCATTTTCCCCATTGTAACTAGTAACTAATTGTGGGAAGATTCTTTAGGACTCTATGTACCAGTCAGGATTGTGGTCCTAAGAATCTAAGAAGAGCAGAACCACCTTGTGCAGCTGTGGGAGCTGGTTACCATCTAGGTGAGCTGTTCCTTCTGTGTCTGGAGCCGGAGCCTCCAGGCCACGGTCTGAGTGGGAAGATGGTCATAAAGTGGGGGAAGCAAGAGCCACCTGGGAGCCGTGAGGCCAAGCTGGATCCCATGTTGGCCTTTCATCTTCCCTCCGAGACTCCAGCTTCCACGAGGAGCGTGTCCAGCAGAAGCTGGCGCTCCTCTTCATGGCAGAAGATACACACCTAAGGCCCAAAGGTGGAAGAAGCTGCAGCAAAGAGTCACGGGGCTGGAGGAGCTGTTTGGCCACCCAAGGGAGCCTGCAGATAAGCGACAGTGTGTGAGCGGCAGCGGCCCCTGTCTCCCAAGTGCAAAGGAACATGGATGCTCCTTCCCTCCTTCCAGATTGAACATAAAATCTTTGTTGTGTCACAGGCTAACTGGACACCGTGCAGGGAGGGGAATTTAGGGCGTGTGTGTCCAGCTCAGCTAAACTGACGCAGGGCAAATCTGCCACACTATGTAAATACTATGTCCCTCATTTTTGCATCCATTGTCCCTTTTTCTTATTCCATCATCCTGTCTATATTTATTAGTTAGCATTATACTGAAGGCTTTCTCTTCTCCCCTATTTAGTTATTAGTCCTTTATTTATTTATATTAGCACAGACTTGAGTCTTGTTTTATTTTATTCCTTAATCTGTTATTATATTTGTTTTGACACTCAGATTGTCCCAGATTGGCCAGCAATAGCCAGTTCAACCTGGCCACTAAATCCTTTTGACATGTTGCCATCATTCTCTAAGCCCTTCCCTACTTTCTGGTACCAGATATTCCACACTCACCTTGTGCTTTCCCTCTCCCGGCCCCAGGTCAGCCTTTTCTCCAAGAAGCTGAGGTTCCTTTTAGTGGAGACAAAGATCTTGGTACTAAATGTGTTTTCTGCTTACATGTCATTGCTTCCAGGCACTGTCAGAGGACACAGGTAGCGTGTACGCACACACGTGTACACACAGAATCACGTATACACAGACGTGTACACACACACTATGATTGCATTCTGACACCTACAACCCCAATTCTATCCCAGCACCTCAGGGTGCATTCCAGTCGTCCCCTCCCCATTTCCATAGTTGTAACTTCTTCCTCCAACAGTGAGGACCCTGGGTTGAGTATGTCTTACTCACTGATGACTGGTTCCAGTAGAGAATCAGGAAGAAAAGGAGGGATGACAGTGACTTCAGACCTTTGCCCTCAGGTTTAACAGCAGAAATGGGCTTGGGAGGAAAATCTACGGATGCTACAAGAAGTCACTACTCATTCACTCAGGATCTGGCCCAGCGTGCTTTGCCTTGTAAAACAGAGGTCCTCAACTGTGTGCACAGCACATTTCCTGATCAGTGTGTAAAATTCACTGTTGCTCAAGTGAATATACCAGCAATGACAACGTTTGGCAGAAGGGGTGTCGAGCTGGGAGGGGTACTACCTGCTGTGAATCTAAGGTGAAGTCAAACCACCACAAAGAAGACTGCCTATTTACTGAAGGCTGTAAGAACTCTGAATTATTATATACACCATAAACTTAGGTGCTTTTATACGCAATAAACTATCCCACCCACATAGCAGCCAGCCCTGAAGGATGACCAAGTGAGTTACACATTAGCATGGATACCCTTACGCTGTGGCAGTGGCTCTTTATAACTTGCTGGCACGGTCGCCATTGTCTCAATGTTTTAAATCCCCTTGAGTGGGAAGGGCGCAAATGTTTGATTTCAGAGAATGCCACAGACACTCAAAGTTGAAATCCACTGCCCTAAATGGAGGGGAGTATTTTAAGACTTAGAAGATGTAGAACAATTTGCTGACAAAAATCCCAAATCTGAAAACAACACAGAAAACAGGGAAGACTGAAAAAAGGTGGCCGAGGAAAGATCAATAGATTCAGAACATCATTTGAGGGACTTCCCTGGTGGCGCAGTGGATAAGACTCCACGCTCCCAATGCAGGGGGCCTGGGTTCGATCCCTGGTCAGGGAACTAGATCCCATGTGTATGCCGCAACTAAGAGTTCGCATGCTTCAACTAAGGAGACCACGTGCTGCAACTAAGAAGCTGGTGAGCCACAACTAAAGGAGCCCTGGAGCTGCAACTAAGGAGCCCTCCTGACGCACCTAAGACCTGGTGCAACCAAATAAATAAATAAGTATATTTTTTTAAAAGAACATCATTTGAAATTAGAATCAGTGGATTAAGCTGAACTTGAGGACTACACAGCGAATAAAAACATTTGGGAAGGGATTCAGGCGAAAGAGGTACAACCCAAAGACCAGATGGGAGAGAGAGGAAGATGAAGGAAGTAAACCTAAACAGCCAGATTTCTTCTCTTCACTATGAACTTTGTTCATACAAATTAGTAGGAAATTTTTCTTTTAGAAAACTGGTACATTGAAATAACGATTATCTTATGATCTCATTGAAAAGAAAATGAAAATGTTTGAGTCCACTATAGAAGCCCCGCAAGCGAAAAGAGAACATTGTCACCATCAGGATGGAGTGATAAAGGACGGCAGGCTGTATGTTATAGTTTTAAAAATCTAATATTAGATGTCAATGGGGCTTTAAAAGAAGAGTCAGGGGTTGGATTAAGAACAAAAAGCAAACAATCCATTTTCCCTCTTGAGACTAGGGAGACCAAAGTAAAGCCTGGAGTGACTAACCCACCGAGCTCAGGTGGGCTCCGGCATGAGGATGCTGACACCTCAGTGACAGAGCCTGAAGCAGGAGGGGAGGGTCTGACAGCCGCCCCAGCAGTGGGCTGGCCTGTCTGCAGGCTGCTGGGCACTTGACCGTGGATTGTTCCAACCACACTCTGAATCTGGCTCCTTCTTTTTTTGTTGTTTAAGTTTTTTTTTTAATGTGGACCATTTTTAAAGTCTTTATTGAATTTGTTACAACATTGCTTCTGTTTTATGTTTTGGTTTTTTGGCTGCGAGGCAAGTGGGATCTTAGCTCCCCGACCAGGGATCGAACCCGCACCCCCTGCATTGGAAGGCGAAGTCTTAACCGCTGAACCGCCAGGGAAGTCCCTGGAGACGGCTCCTTGTGATTTTGATATCTAAAGAGGCCCACCTGGCCAGCAAGATGTGGCATAAGGGGTCCAGGTGGTGGTGACGCTGAGAGTCAGGTGAATAAGTGTCCTGGTGATTCTGGCAGTCATTCTCTGACATCCAAACCTAGGCCAGCAGCTGGGGAGTGTGGAAACCCAGGGGATGCCCTCTGGAGGAGAAGATGGACAAGACCTGGGCAGAGGGGCAGTCCCTAGTCCAGAAAGCTAGGGTCCTGGACAGAGGCAGCCCAGTCCACAGGGAGCAGGTGAGAAGGATGGTGAAAGCTGCTATTTGGGGGGCCCGTGGCTAGTCAAAGCTGACCCCAGATCCTGCCCGACCAGAGGAAGGTTCGGATTTCTAGGAAGCAGGCACAGGTTCTGGTGGGGTAAATCAAACAAGACTGGCTTATTCGAAGGCTGTAGAAGGAACTCAGCACCACCAGGACACACGGGTGAAGACAGAGACATTTTCCAAGGCAGATGAAGATTCATGTTCTGGAATCCAGCGTCCTCAGCACGTCATGCAAAACTGTGGAAGATGGTCACATTTTCCAGACTCTGTCCCCCTCCGGGCGTAGCACAGGCTCTAATCTGGATAGGACACTGTCCAATCCCAATAGGTGACTGAGCCCACCTCATCCATTTGGGAGTTGGGCTGTTCCTAGTACTCTCAGGTGGCTAAATCAGCAGATTTTCAGACTAGCACTGTCTGATCCTAGCCTGTTCCCAAACTCAGATATGAGAACAAAGGACTTCACTAGGTGTCATGCTAACAGCACTAGACGAACTATGGAGCTGATTGCTGATCTACTGAGCATCTGTCTACAGAGAGGTGCCTCGGGAATGAAATGAAGGTCCAGGACGGGGCAAACCCCAGGACACTGGTTTTAGCCATCAAGTTTCATACAAAGAAAATCGTAGGGTCTAAATCTTGCTCAAATCTTTCAACTTCCAACTAATTAGAAGGGGGCAATTATTAAGAAAACTTTAATTGTTCTAGTTCTGGCTCTTACCTTCTTTTGGTAACATTCTCTGATAAAACGTATCTTATTTTTCACTCCACATGCACTTGGTCACATCCACAGTCTGCTGGGAGTGACTTGTGTCTTGTCTCCCAAAAGCCTGTCCAGAATCCTCCCAAATGGCCTCACAAGTCTTCTCGGCTTCAATTTTACCCTAAGCTGCCCTAACTTGCCCAGAGGAAGGAGAAAATTCCTAATTCTAGGATCTCCTCCCTTTTTCACATTCATTTAGCAGCAAAAGCACTGAATACCCACCCTTGGCATGGTTTAGCCCTCTCTTGCCCTGTGGTCAGCCAAGGTTTCTGACTTCTTGTGGCAGGGTATTTTAAAATCCCCTCCCCCACTTTTTTATTGTGAAGTATTTCATATATTTAAAACAGTATATAATATATACACATGACTAATATTCTTCCAGTCCTCATCGGTGTAGCCTTTCATCTATGGCCAGTGGTTACTCTGCGGGGTCGTGGTTAATGCCAACAGCTATTCTGATTGTGGGGCTGAGGGAGGGCTTTCCTGAGGAAGCGATGTTGAACTAAGCTAAGAAGGGTGGCAGGAGATGGCCAGCCAAGAGTGGCCGGGGGAGGTGCATGGTGAGAGGCATGGGGGGACCAGAGGCCAGTGTGGCCAGAGGGAAGGGCAGCTGGAGAGGCAGACAGTGCCGGGTCCAGCAAAGCCTTGATTTTAGTTTTTATTCTAAGAGCAGTGGGCAACTGAGAAAGAGTGAAGTCATCAAACTTGAAGTCATCTGAAGATGATGCCGGCTGCCTTGTGGAAATGGATTAAAGGCTTGTAGGGATAGCAATCCAGAGGCTAAGAGATACTGAGGCTGGAGACTGATGGGAGTGGAGGGCAAGAGAGAGGGGTCTCTATTTATGACCCCTGGTATCTAGCTATGCTGAATGGCTGGTACTTGAGGCAAGATTCTGGACAGCTTCTAGACAGTGGGGGCCCTTCCTCAACATCTTCCACATGCTTGGAATCTGAGGTGTATCCCCAGGGGCCCCTACGATAATCCAGACCCCGACTATAAAGTTATTGACTACCACCCGTGTTCCCTCGGAGCAAGCTGAAATCTCTTCATCTCTCCCCTCTCATCTGCACTTCTGCAGGCATCACATGCCCAACTCCTACATCTGTGAAACATGCAGACATCTGGGTCAAGAGTTACAACCTCAACTCCAGGGAGCGGTATGTTTGTAACTCTGGCTTCAAGCGTAAAGCCGGGACCTCCAGCCTGACCGAGTGCGTGTTTAACAAGACTGTGAACATCGCCCACTGGACCACTCCCAATCTCAAGTGCATCAGTAAGTGCACTGTCCCTCCGCCCCTTTTGCCAAGGCCACGCAGAGAGCAGACTGCACTGTGGGCAGCAGAATGAGGTGGCCTTGACATCTGGGTTGAGGACTGAGACTAAATAAACAAATGGGCTTCTAAACACACCTCCGGGAGATGGAAATACATGGGCTTTGGGGTCACACAGTTCTGGGTTCAAGTCCTGGCTCTGCCACTTAACCATCTGTGAGACCTGGAGTGAGGGCCTCAATGTCTTGGATCTCTTTGTTCCTAATCTAGAAAATGGACCTGATGTCAACATTGTGGCTTGTAGGAGGATTAAGAGAAATCTGGTAAATATTAACTATTATTAGCTCAGTGCTTTAAGATGACAGAAGCAAGAATTTGGCTACAGACAAAAGTGTGTGCTCACAGCATGCTTGTTTCCCAGAGAGCATTCCCGATTCCTCCCTAGGAGACAGCCTGCAAGGAAATCACTCCCCGTTCTCCTCCCCGGAGAGCAGCGCGGAGACCCACAGAGCAGAGACCCCCTTGGCCCAGTTATCATGTCTGGGGTCCCGCCAGAGCTCAAGACTGGGTGTGAGGAAAGATCTCCAGAATCCCTTTTTTTTTAACCATCCACAGCTGGATAACCACACCAGAAGTCAAACAATCTTGGAGTGGAAGCCAGTAGTGCTATTTTCAGGAATACTAAGCCCCATACTCTAGAAAAGGAAAGGTTAATCTGTGATCTTCCAAGAGAATGATGATTTAACAAACATTTATTGCACACGTGGTGCATGTCCAGCCGTGATACTTTCTCACGTAGTATTTGTGAAAATTCGCCACTCCTCTCTGGGCAAAGCAGACAAGCGGGGCTGTTCTACAGCAAACTCACAACTGGGGGACTCCTTGAAAAACCAGACTCCCTCTGGCTTTTTGAATCTGTATTGAATCTGTAGCGCTGAGATCGCCCTGTATCCCTTCCCCTCCCGCTGCGTGGCCACCATGCAGGCATCAGAGGCCGGGCAAGGAGGGAGCCTTCTGCTTGTTGCAGAGGAATAGCTGGGCTGGGAACATGGCGCCCACGGCATCCTGGGGCCATTGGAGGGATAAGCTGGGTGACGACGGGTCTGAGCAGTAACTTCTGGGAGAACACAGGTGTCTTCCTCGGTCTAGTCCGGGGACCCACTGGAACCATAGTCCAGGGGCAAAAATGAGGGCTTTCCACTGTAGGGAGAGTGACTGTTTCTGCAAAGTTCCAATTCCTCTGGGTGAATGAATCGAGGATGGCGAACTGAACAGGGCGGGTTGCAGGCGGGAGAGGAAAGAAGGGGGCGAGGCCTGGAATCGTAGACTTTTAGAACCCGAAGACTGGAGGAACCTTTAGGTCTCATCCCCAAAGCCCCCACCTTTTACCACTAACAGCTGCCTCCATTATTTTCCCCAACCTCTTGTGCCAAACACAATCCATCGCGTAATCATTTATTTTCCCACGCAAAAGCCAGCGTTATAAAGCTGAGTTGACATCGCTGCTATCATCCCAGCCAAAAATAAAACACACGTGATACTTAACTCATGCAGTCTTTCTGAAAGGCTAGAAAAAAATAGTGTGCAGTCTGTTTGCAATGGGAACTGCAGACTGATGCTTGTTTATCTCTTGTGCTTCTGGCCTAGCCTAGGGAGCCAGACGTGTCCACTTTAAATTTATATATTTATTTTTTATTTACATCCAGTTCTGAAGCCACACCAGGTTCCACCCTCAGGATCATAAATGCCATGTGGTTATCCTCTCTCTAGGAGACCCCTCCCTGACTCACCAAAGGCCACCCTCCACAGCAGCACCGACAGGGGTGACCCCAGAGCCAGACAGCCCCAACCCTTCTGGAAAAGGTAGGAATGTCACAGACTCTCTCCGGACTCTCATCCCCTGATGCCATCCGGTCCACAGAGAACCCTCAGATTCGTGGACCACTGCCAGGGTTCCACTGCAAACACCTCTTATTCACGTCAAGAATGAGGATTGACATTAGTTTCATTTTCCCTTTTAAACCAAAGTAGCTTGATAGCCAGGCTTCACAGGTACATAATTAATAAGAGTTTAAAATCCACTCTTAATAGGCCAGATCACACTTTGTGGGAGAAACGTAGCCTCAAGAATGGGGGAGGGTCTGAGGTTCTGAATGCCTTGCATGTCAGCCTTGCCAGGTCTCATGGGCGCTGGCAGAAAACCTGACCCTCCTGGGTCAGAGATGGAGGACTTTCCTACCCGGCACCATAGGCAACAGGACTGTCAGCAGGTTTCATCAAGTCCCTCGTCCCCACATGCCTTAAGCAGGCCTAAACAGATGACCGTACAGGCAGCCTACGTCACTGGAGGGGAAGCCTGAGCAGGAACCTGAGTGTTTCACTGCTGGCATGAACATGTCTGCCTTGTGTTCCAGGGGGAGGCACTGTCTCCACCTTCCAAGGCCATCTAAGCATCCTTGAAAAGACGGTGTCAAGAAAGGGCCGTCAGTGCCCTGCTGGCAAGGTGTGCAGAACCGGGAGAGACCCACGCAGAGCCGTCTCCCAATAACCTGTGATTGCTTTAGTACAGACGCTTGCACGAAGCTGCCAGGGTTCTGCATTTCCACCGAGTCTTAGGTAAACTCTACCCCAATTTCCTCAGCACCGTCCTGATGTTAAGAAAATCCGAGCTCTTGGAGGCTGAACATCCTGGGACAACGTGCGCTGTATCCTCTAATGCCCTCTCTTGACTCCTGGTTTTCTGTCGCCCATTACCCACTGTGAGGCTTTTCCTGGTCCCCGTCTCCTCCCTTCCCTCCAGGCACAGCTATCCCACTGTGGTTGACCGTGCTGCTCGGGCTTCCTCCCTGGAGAGCCGGTTCTTAACCGTGGATGCTCGTTGAAATCTCCTTGGAACTCTGGGTGGTCTGGGGAGCATCTGGGAATTAGGGTTCTAGAAGCTCTCCTGGGGACCCTTACTTAGGTGCCCAAGGCTGAGAACCACTGCTGAAGGGAGGATGGAGAGGCGGGAGCAAGGTTTCCTCCCAGTTACTCAGCTGATGACAAATGGAAGGAAGGGGCTGGAGTACCCAGAATCCCTTTGGTCCAAGTCACACCTGGTTCGGGTGGCCTCTCAGAGCCTTGCCTTCATGCCCCAAACACTTGGCAGACGCTGCATAGTGAAACCTCAGACATGAGATTGATCTCCCAGGCAGGCACCATGGCCACGGGTGCCCACCCATGCTCTGCCCACGTGGCTGGGAGAGCGTGGGGAAGTGGCCCGACTGTATGGCCCGACAGCCCGGGATGCGGGGCTCACAGCCACCCTTGCACACCCTCTGCTCCAGGGCTGGGCTCCTAAGCACCGTACTGTCACAGTGGAAGACCCATTTTTCACAGAAAGAGAACAGCGGAGCTGTGCCACCACACTTTACACTTTGGGGCAGCCGTTGGCTAGCGAGGGATGGGGAGGTAAAGGACCTAAACATAAGTCAGGTGGCCCACCCTCCCCGAAATGGGGGCCAAGCCAGGACACATCCCTCAGGGCAAATCTCAGGTTCCCCTGATTTCAAATGTTTTGTGCAAACATGTAAAAAGTAAACTAAAATCAGCATCCCAATGTCTTTTGGCCAGTACAGTTCCACTGTTTATCTGAGCTGGGTCTCCTAGTAAACACTTCTCTAGTGCCTGGTTCTACCCAGATCTTTGGGATGGTTAGTTTATGTGCCCCATGATGAATAACCATAAATCCTCTAGCATCCTCAAAAGCCCCTTGGCCATTCCAGATGGATGAAAATGTTACCCACTCAAGGGGTTTTCCCCAGAGCCGTGGAGGAGTTTGCTGGGGGCGGGCTGGCTGGGGCAGGCTCACGAGAGCCGGTGTTAGTATACTCTCTTCCAAAGCCAAGAAAAGACACTGTTCTCAATATTTTCGTTGTCCATGTCTTGCACTTCCCTGCAGAGCCAGCTTTTACTTCCAGGTCAGACACCACAGTGGCCACAAGGCTGGCTACTGGACCAGGCTCCAGGCTGATGCCATCCAAAGCTCCTTCTGCGGGGACCACAGGGGTAGTCAATAATGAGCCCTCCCAAGTCCCAGCTCAGACAACAGCCAAGGCTCCGGAACACACCCCCTCGGCCTCGCAGGACCCGCCCGGTTAGTGCTGGCTTTGCGTGCTGGAGGAGAGGGCAGCTCCCACAGGCTGCTTCTGAGTTGCAGATCCTGAGCGAGCCGATCGCATCACACCATCCAATCCAAAGTCAGGATGACTGAGCAACCCTCTGCCTCCTGCTCTCTGCCACAGCCTTGGTTCTCTGTGCTCCACCCTGGCTCAGCTCAGTGGGGAGAGAAAGCCTGTCTCCTACATGTGACAAGCCTCCCCGTATTAATTCACATGGCAGAGCCTTTGCCAAGAATCAGAACAAGATCTTCCTCCTCCCGACATGGGAGGCCAGAGGAAGCTTTCCTTGATCTGGGATCACAGTGTGTGGGATGGGAGAGCGCTCGGTAATCGGCATCTTCTCTAAGAGCGTATCTGATTCTTAAGCATGGCCCAGCATCAATCAAATCAATGACCCTGGTTCTGTGCTAAAGTGAGGCTGGTTGTGCTAGCCGTGACTCTCTCAAGGCTTTAAGATGGGAGCCAAATTGTCCAGGATTTGTCTTGCTTAGTGAGAAATTAGTGCCTTTAGGACCATGGCAATAACTGAGCTGCAATCTCTTCTCTGCAGGTGCATATCAATACAATCCCAGAGCTGTGACTGGTAAGTATTTTCCTTTGTCCTGGTAGTGTTTATGCTCAGGGCATCTCAGTGCCAGGGTGCTGGGCGGACCTGGCTTATGCCTGCTGTCCCAGCATGGTCACCAACAGCTCCCTCTTTCACTCTCAGAAGTGCCTCTGTTTAGTAAGTTACATGATCCCCGTTTATGGAATTCTAACTTGACTATTTATCTTAATGTTGGTAGTTTCTCACTGTCAGGCTACTGGCGTAGAAGCCAGAGTTGGTGCATCACATTACACTGCCATATTCACTTAGTGCACGAGGAGTAAAGGGTTTATCTTTCAGACTGTATTATACCTCTCATCTCTCACAGCTGAAATACATTTGCTGCAGTTTATATGCTCAGCCTTTAACAGGAGCTACCCCTATATTATGTCATTCATCTATTCAAACAATATAAATTGAGTTCCTATCCTGTGCCAGATATGGTCCTAAGCTTCAACGAAATGCAGATTTCTCATTAAAAAGCAAATGGCACTTTACATGTCCTTCAGCTTACGGAAGGTTAACGGTTTAATTTGATCAATTAAGTATTTATTGATTACCCACTCTGAACCCAGCAGAGTGCTCAGTACTGGAAGAAACAGAAACCACTGCCCAGGAATAAGGAATTGACATTCTCACTTCAAAACTACCTTCAGCAGATGCAGGCACACGGCACATCAAATACACTACCCCGCGGCTTAACTAGTTTGCACAGACTGCCAAGAAATGACGATTCCCTGGATGTTCACAGAGGACACATTTAAAATTGAAGTATAGTTGACTTACAATATTACATTAGTTTCAGGTGTACAGCATAGTGATTCAGTAATTTTGCAGATTATACTCCATTTACGTTATTATAAGATAATGGTTATAATTCCCTGTGCTGTGCAGTATATCCTTATTGTTTATCTATTTTACGTATAATGTTTTGTATCTGTTAATCCCTTACCCCTAATCTGCCCCTCCCCCTTCCCTCTCTCTTTTGGTAACCACAAGTTTGTTTTCTCTGTGAGGCTGTTCCTGTTTTACAAATACATTCATTTGTATTATTTTTTTAGATTCCACATATGTGATATCATACAGTATTTTCTCTTTCTCTGTCTGACTTATTTCACTAAGCATAATATTCTCTAGGCCCATCCACACTGCTGCAAATGGTAGAATTTCATTTTTTTTTTATGGCTGAGCAATATTCCATTGTATATATATATACCACCTCTTTATCCATTCATTTGTGGATGGACACTTGGGTTGCTTCCATGTCTTGGCTTGGAAAATAGTGCTGCTATGAACATTGGGCTGCACGTATATTTTCAAATTAGTATTTTCACTTTTTCCAGACATATAGGCAGGAGTGGGATTGCTGGATCATATGGTAGTTCTGTTTTTAGTTTTTTGAGGAACCGCCAGACTGTTCTCCATAGTGGCTGCACCAATTTGCGTTCCCACCAATAGTGTAGGAGGGTTCCCTTTTCCCTGCACCCTCTCCAGCACTTGCTATTTGTAGACTTGTTGATGATGGCCATTCTGACCGGCGTGAGGTGACACTTCATTGTGGGTACAGAGGACCCTTTCATCACCCACACTGAACAGTGGCCACTGGCCACCTTGGCCGCCTTCCCCAGTGTAGACCCAACATCACTGTAGGTTGAAGTCAAGGCGGGGGCTCCTGGCCCTTCCGGGCTCCTGTGCAATCATCCACCTTTTCTCCCCTCTTTCCTCTGTCTCACCAAATCTCTTTTCCTTTTTCTCCAATCCATGTGCCCCCTAGGAAACACAAAAGGGTGGAGAACGTAGCAGTTGATATATTAATCTATTGTTTTGGTGATTCTGGTTTCTTTACTAAATTTGCCTGGAAATAACTGAGGAAGAGGCCAAGTTCAAATGGCTGAATTCAAATTGCTGTGTTATATCATTGGCTCAGGGGCGCTCTTCTCATTTGAGTTGGAGTCTGCAGTTTTTATTCTCAATAAGAAACACGAAGCAGCATTGTGAAAGTGGAACTACAGTTAACATCAGCTTGCCTTTTCCAATAAACCTCTCCATGAACAGTAAATGCATGCCAACCTGATTAGTCAACATGAAGGAATAGTTTAACGGAGTCACATAAAAAAATTTTGTCTTTTAGTCATAATGATGATTAATGTTAAGTCTAAAAACTCAAAACAACTTCCACTAATTTCCCATGTTTTCCATTACTTTTTTTGGAACAACTTTTCTATGCTTATTTTTATTTACTTAGGTGCAACTAGTTATGTTTCTGTAACTTTAGTGTCTCTTCTGATTACAATATCATTGCAAAAATATCAGGAAAAAAACTTTTTAAAAAAGAAAATAAGGTTATCTACAATCCTAAAGTATTACCTAATACTTTGGTATATAGTCTTCAAGACTTTTCTGTGCGTATGGATACACACATGGCTTACTGGAAATTTTTTTTTGTTTTTATGTCAACCATCTTTTTTTACTTAAGACATTGTAGCCATCTTTCCACATTAACAAATGTAGATTTCATAGTTTTAAAAAGCTGAATAATATTCCATTGTGTGGGTATGCCACATTTTAATTTTCTACTGATAAGAGATTTAGATTAACATTTTAAAAATTATTTTAAACAATACTTTAGTGAATACTGTATATGTATTTCCTATTTCCTTAGAATAAATTTCTAGTAGTGGACTTAGAGAGTCAAAGGAAACGGTCTTCTCCAAAGCTTCTGTTACACGTGCTAACTGCCCTTGAGAAAAACTTCACCCACTTCCTCTTCTATCCTGCAGAGAATCTGGGTATTTCCCCTCATATTTAGCTGTTTTTCAGGAAAGTTCTATTTTTAAGGCCACGTCATGGGTGATTCATCCTTGTACGCACGGCTGTGTGCTGTCCGTATAGGTGCAGGTCTGAAAAGCTCAACAATTCAGGAGATGAATGTGCCTCCTGGTCCACAGTGAGATTCCTGGGTCCCCAGACGTTCGGGGCTGTCATCTTACACACAGGGCACATAGGCGATTTTTTTGCAGGGAGATTTCACAGTAGTAAGGCAAACTGGCCAAATCTGCTTGGCGCTTATGATTGATACAAATGTTTTAAAGACAGTTCTGTTCAGCTTGCCCTCAGGCTCAGCCCTCTCGCTTCCATGTGAAGATCCCACCCTCCCTAACAATCTCAAGTCATCGTGCCTGGGGTCCTCCACCCTCAAGTCCCCCTCCCAATGCTGGTCCTTTCAACTCCAACGAAACATGTGTTTCCCTTTTCCTAAGCTGTTACCTTATTCTCTTCTAATCTGTAACACCTGCCTCATGACACCCTTCTTAACACCACCATAAAAAGTTGCAAATAAAAAAACATAGTAAAGATGAAATTGGAAGAAAAATGGCACTGCCTTCTATTGTTTCTAAATCAGGATTCTGTGAAGATGGAGAAAAGGGGGACATTGTGGCGGGGACAACTGAGGAGGATCCCTGACCTATTTACCCACCTTCGGGTTTAGCAGCAGCTTCCTCTCCTCCTGGGGTGCTGGTGCCCTCGCCCCGATGCTCACGCCCAGCTTCTGATTGCTGAGGCCCTTACTTTCTCCTCCGGCCTCACTCCTGTCCCTGCCCAGTCACCCATGCCACACTGATCGGGAAGGACGAGGATAAAGATAATGCGAATGGGGACGGTTTGAACTGGCAGTGTTGGTGGGAAAGGAGTGTCCTTTGTGCCCAGACGTAGAATAGGCTGAACAGCTGGACCTCAGGGAACTGTTAGTAACGGTGAGCTGGCTAGGAAGGCATCTGGATCTCGCTGCAGGAATGTAAACTGTAAAGAATTTTCAGTCTCAGAAACAAATCTGCTGCCGGGCCTTCGAGCTCAATGCCAACTCAATTCTGCTCTCTTTCTAGCGGCCATCTCCACGTCAGTCGCCGTGCTCTGTGGAGTGTGCGTGGTATGTCTTCTGGTACGTTACGTACGTTACATACGGTCAAGGTGAGTAGACAGAAGACTCACACCGCACAAGATGCTTCCTCCCCCAAGAAAAGGGCTGCATCTGGATGACCCCGGGCCTGCCCTGTCCAAGGAAGACCCCTTTTCCTGGCTGTAGACACAGGCACTTCCGTGCACCCTGTCTGTGTTTGCCAAAAGGAGTGTCGGGGCTGAGCGGTCACTGAGTCGGGCCTGTGCCCTTCACTTTCCAAAGCAGCCTGCAGGCCACTGGTCAGAACCAGGCAGCCAGAAGCCAACAGATGACACAGGGCCAATTCACCGAAAGCCGATTCAGAAGGAAAGAAGGTTCCAAATAACCAATCTGATGGATCTGCAATTCTGATGATATAGTCACGAATGTATTCTTCTTGAATGTACTCGTTAAATACAGATATGCTTCCCCATAAATAGGCTCATTCACGTTGGCCTTGGAATTTCTAATACTTGAAATTCTATATTTCAGCAGTAGTGGCAAGACTGTTTCTGCCACTTGCTGAAATTTCAGTCATTATTATTTTTCTAATCTTTACGCATTTTTACTATTCCTTCGTAAAAGCCTCAAGTGGCATATTAGCCTTGATTTTGTACTTCCATCAGTTAGTAGCCAGTATTTTAGAATTCCATAGTGATGTGGCTGTTCCAGACATATCAGGTGTGTTGAAACTAAACTTTTGGTCACTAGTTATGAAATATTTTTTTCTAAATATTATCTCAATACAAAAGACTGTATCACCCTTCGAGCCTAACTTTGATAAAATTAACATTCCATGAAATGCTACTGTAAAGCCAAAATGAAAAACAGCCATCAAAAACTTCACACAAATCTTCAAAAGCTGTTAATACCACCCCAAGCAAAAGAAATGCCACAAACCTCACAGTTTAGAAATCAAAGTAAGGTTGATATTTTACCCAAAAATTCATCAAAAAATCCCCCCAAGTGCTAAAATATTAGCAAAACAGAAAATGACTTTTAAAAGGATTTTAAGAATACCATTACAACTAAATAATTTCCACATAAAATGTTGTATTTGGAATTACATTCTTAGGAGATTATAATGAATATATATGTTTTTAAATTTCCTTCCATTATTTATTTTAGTCTTTGGGTGCACCCCACAGCAATGTGGGATCTTAGCTCCCCGACCAGGGATCAAACCCACGCCTCCTGCGTTGGAAGGCAGAATCTTAACCACTGGACCACTGGGGAAGTCCCAATAATGAATATATTCATTGACTATATTAGAAAAGAATATATACACGATCTTTTTTAAGAATACATTAAAATATATTTTTAAAAGGGATTTGTAAATTTGATATATATGGCCAATAAATATGCTCATAAAAGGAAAACATCAATATTCACTCAATATATTATGGAAAATCATAAATATATCTATAAGAAGAATTGGTAAACCTGGTAAGTGTGACTACTTGGGCATCTGGTGAGTCGATTCTTGCCATAAACTGATAATTTGCAAATAAGTTATTAGGTAGATTTGTCATTCAACAAATTGGCTTTTAGAAAATTGTTTTTGGTAAATTGGCCTAGAGTCCTAATTTACAGTTTAGCCCTCACTCCAAGGAACTCGAAGTGCTTACTCTAAAATGTCCTAAAAGTTGCTTATCCTCAGGAAGTAGACTGTATAATCCACAGACCCACATACTCAGGGCCTAAAACACATGTCCAACGACAGACAGGGAACTGTGGAATTAAGATGCTCTGCATCCCCTACTCTTGGCTTCTCAAGGACTGATTAATATTTGGTTTTTTCTTTGTTTTTTTTTAAATTAACTAATCTTTTTCTTTATTTTTTATTTTTTTGCTGTACGCGGGCCTCTCACTGTTGTGGCCTCTCCCGTTGCGGAGCACAGGCTCCGGATGCGCAGGCTCTGCAGGCCATGGCTCACGGGCCCAGCCGCTCCGCGGCATGTGGGATCTTCCCGGACCAGGGCACGAACCCGTGTCCCCTGCATCGGCAGGCAGACTCTCAACCACTGCGCCACCAGGGAAGCCCTAACTAATCTATTTCTTTATATTTGGCTGCGTTGGGTCTTCATTACTGTGCACGGGCTTTCTCTAGTTGAGGTGAGCAGGGGCTACTCTTTGTTGCAGAGCACGGGCTTCTCATTACGGTGGCTTCTCTTGTTGCGAAGCACGGGCTCTAGGCATGTGGGTTTCAGTAGTTGCGGTACGCGGGCTTCAGTAGTTGTGACTCATGGGCTCCAGAGTGCAGGCTCAGTATTTGTGGCGCACAGCTTAGTTGCTCCGCGGCATGTGGGAGCTTCCTGGACCAGTGCTCGAACCCGTGTCCCCTAGATTGGCAGGCAGATTCTTAACCACTGCGCCACCAGGGAAGTCCAACATTTGTTTATTTATTTAACACTTAACTAAGTAAATGTCAGGAGCTGTTTTAAAAGCTTTGTAACCATTACACCATTTTTATTAAGACTGTCACACCTGGCTTAGCCAGGCTCCTGGTGACTCACTCCTTCCACAGTGCCCGGCATTTGAACCACCATCTTTAGCAGAGGGAGGATTGGCAAGGTATGGGAGGCCACTCCAAGAGCATTGGTAAACCTTGGTGGACAAAGGGCTTAAAATACCAAAATAAGATTTAAATACCACCTGTGAGTGGAGGCAATCTAGGTGCTCTCCATCTGAACACCTAGAATGAACTATCTTTTGACCTAATCTCTCCTCTTTTCAAAATGAATTACCTGCTTTACAGGCAAGCTTACCAGATACCCAGTGTTGAAATGGAAAGCATGGAGGTCGTGCCAAGGACTGGGGGAACCGACGCCAGAGGGGAGGGCACAGAAAACGAACCACACGACCTAGGAGGCTCCAGGGGACACCGAGGACAGCAAAGGCCACAGTGAAGGCCTAGCTCTGCTCCAGCCAAAGAGGACCTAGAGAAGCCTTGGGGCGGCGGCCTCGGGGAAAAGCCCGCCAGGGTGAGAAGACATCCTGGTACCATTTTACCGACTGGCCAGCTCAGGCACTGCCCGTATGAGTGGGTTCTCTGGGTTCAGGACGGACACTTGCTCCCTGCCCTGGGGCATAGAGCCCAGTCCCCAAAGTCCCAGCGGTCGACACTTTCCCAGGAGAGAATGAAGGTCTCAGGTCTTCGTATCAGGGCTTTTATTTCATCATGACATTTATTCAGGACAGCTTATCCACTGGACTCTCTCTCCCATTCCTCACCCGGACCTGCAGTTTACAAAGAAAAGAAATACGCTCGAAGCTCCAAGTGAATTACGAGGCTCCTCCTGGCTTGGGAGATGTTTACGAGGATGACACCAGCATTTCAGCTCCTAAAACCTCTCTCTCAGCTAGGTGCTCTGCACACATTGAAAGGGAACAGAGAGATTGTGCCCAGTGAATCCTCTTGATTTAAACGTTCAGAAAGAAAACTGAACTTGGTGACATTTTCTATAGATGTGCATTTATATTTATATCCTTGTCTTTTATAGCTACATATTATAAGATTTGTATTTTGAAATTGTGTCTTGTATAAACAAAATAAAATGTCTATTTTCAATACAAAAAAAATGCACTGAAAGAATCACGAGAAATGTACCACAAATAAAAAAAGGAGATCAGGAATGCAGAGTCCCAAATGGTTGAGTTCAGCTTTTCTTTCGCAAAGGAGAAAAAAAAGCCTTGTCTGAATCCGAGTCAGATCACAGTTTTGGAGAATTTTTAATAGCATTTCCACGTCAGAAGCAACGGGTGTCAGGTTGTGGCCCAGGCATGCCTGGTGCACACACTGTCTCTTTCTCTACAGTGTTCTTTTCTTTCATGCTTTGATGCTTATAACTTTTGTTTATAAAATCATGGGCCTGGTCCCACCTCCTCTTTTTACAGATGGGAAAACTGAGGCCTAGAGAAGTGACTTGCCCAAGGCCATGCGGCTCAATTAATGCCAGAGTCTGAACAGAGTCTGAACAAGGCAGGTGCAGGGGTAGGTCTATAAACCAGGTGTCAGCTGCCCCATCACACGGCACAAGCATACAGGAGGTGGGGCATAGGCACAGCAACAAATTCACAAGCTGCCGCGGCTCTCAAAGTACCATTTCTTATAAACTTCTTCATGTCATGAATTTAGATGGCTTCAGCAAAAGTAGGGCTTCCCTGGTGGCGCAGTGGTTGAGAGTCCGCCTGCCGATGCAGGGGACACGGATTCGTGCCCCAGTCCGGGAAGATCCCACATGCCGTGGAGCAGCTGGGCCCGTGAGCCATGGCCGCTGAGCCTGCGCGTCCGGAGCCTGTGCTCCGCAACAGGAGAGGCCACAACAGTGAGAGGCCCGCGTACCGCAAAAAAAAAAAAAAAAAGTAAAGGAAGGGGGACTTCCCTGGTAGCACAGTGGTTTAGAATCTGCCTCCCAATGCAGGGGACACGGGCTCGAGCCCTGGTCTGGGAAGATCCCACACGCCGCGGTGCAACTAAGCCTGACTATTGAGCCTGCGCTCTAGAGCTCGCAAGCCACAACTACTGAAGCCTGCGCACCTAGAGCCCGTTCTCCGCAAGAGAAGCCACCGCAATGAGAAGCCTGCGCACCGTGACGAAGAGTAGCCCCCGCTCGCCACAACTAGAGAAAGCCCGTGCACAGCAACGAAGACCCAACGCAGCCAAAAATAAATAAATAAATTTTTTTTTTTAAAAAGTGAAGGAAGGAAGGGGAGGAATTTTAAATGGCTGCTTTGGGGATTTCAGAGCCACCCCATTTTCACTATCTGCAAATATCTGTTTCAACAAGTAGGAAAACTCATTGCTAACACATGAGCTGGGCCATTCTATTCACTATTGGCCTTAAGTACTTGATTATCCTGAACCTGCCTGATTACCTAAACTTTTTGCTTCTCTCTTCAGCTGCTTGCCCCTAAGTTTCTAGAGTTTACCATTAACTGGATCCAGTTTGTTCTTACAAGAATCTTTAAGTGTATGACCCTTGTTATTTTAAAACTAATTAGACAGGGAAAAAAAAGCAGATGTTCAGTGGAGCCAGGAATCTGAAAGGTTTCTATGGGATGGAAGAGGGCTGAGTCACAGGGATAGTTCAAGGATTTATGGTTCAAAATCACCATCATCTTTGGAAGAGTGAGTGACATGATGACCTCTAGGGGGCAGCGGGGTGCTGTTTTGAAGATGCAGAATCACCCGGTTCAGGTCCAGCACGGAAGTCTGCGATCTACCAGGCACCAACCAAGTTCAAGCTGGGTAAATTATATGACAAAAATTAGATCTAGACATAGAAGCAGGGCTGGGTGGAGCTGAGGTCTAAAAGGACCAAGAGGGGTTGGGTGGGGATAGATCAATCAATCAATCAGGACCTTTTTTCTTTCTTCCTTTTTAAGTCTAAAGGGGTAAAATGAATTCTCTTACCAGGTGGTGTAGTCCTTCTAGGGAAATGTTTAAGTAACCTGTACGATGCCAGAACATACCATGGCCTCAGAATTTATCCATCAAGCAGTGATGAACATTTTGAAAAGAACTGTGCTTTCATCTTTGAATTCTCAGAGACTGATGCAGTGCCCTGAAGGTCATTAACAGATGCTAGATCAATACACTAAAAGATTCCTAATCACAGTAAGGCCAAATTTTCTGAGACAGGGTAGCAGGTTCTCAGGCAAAGCTACAAAGGAAGTGATCTGGGAGGCACTCAGCCACTTGTCTTTTTGCACCCATCTCCCTAGCCTTCTTTGACAGCTCCAAGCACTGCTTCAAGTTCTACATCTGGCCCCTATTTTTACACACAAATAGTGACTGACGCCCAGAGGGCTTGGCCTGGGAGGACACAAGGTGACCTGGAAATGAGGAATAGACGTGGAAACCGTAACAACGTATGCTGGAAGGGCAGATAAACGGTATGCGGGGGTCTCAGATGCACCTCTTATGTGGCATCAGGACCCCCTTCCTACTCCCTCCCACCTGCCCCCACCTGTAGGCTGCCTGCGAGAGTTCTCCAAAAACTACCACTTCCCCTCTCCTACCCGGAAGCCCCAATCCAGCCAACCTGGGAGGGTCCTGCAGAAAGACCTGGTGTGCGGTTACCTCCTCCAGTTACCTGTCACCGCATCACAGGCCACCCCAACAGCAGCTCTGCACCACCACTGTTACTGTCTCTGGGGGCTGACTGGGCTCAGCCAGGCAGTTCTGCTCTGTGTCATCAACTCGGCTGCATTCAGTTAGTGGCTGGGCTGAGGTGAAGGTCTAAGAAGGCCTCACTCACTGCCTGGGGCCCCAGTGCTCCCCTGTGTAAACTCTCCACGTGGCTAGCCTGGGCTTCCTCACAGCATGGTGGCCTCGGGACAGCCAGACCGCTTACAGGTGGCTGAAAGAAGAGCCACCAGGCACCTCAAAGGTAGGAGCTGGCACACTTGATGGGCACACCTGTTGCATTTTATTGGTCAAAGCAAGTCGCCAGGCCACCCAGCCCCAAGGGGAGGGGGATGACAAAAAAGGAGGAGAGGAATCAAGGGAAACCATCTTTGGAGATTATACCAGAGTACTTCCCAGGGGCACCAGAGAAGTGGCATTTATCTTTCAATTCTTGGCACTCCATAAATCCAGGAAATGTTGGACAAATGAGTGAAGAGAATGATCGGGGGTCAGTATCTGCCAGGCACTGAGAAGAGTCGATCTTTTTATTTTTACTTTTTAGTGGACAAGGTACACAGGACCCAAAGGGATTTGCAAGTTCTACAGCTGTTAGGTCTTTAGCCCAGATGATGTCACCAGCTGGCTACAAACCTACATAATTCACATTTTCCCCTCCTCTCTCATTTCCTGTGCTCCACCACATTTGTCATGAAGAAAACTGATTGCCCATCATCTTTTTTTATCTTAACTTGATTTTCCTTGATCAATAAATAAGACTTTGACTTTCATCTTTTTAAACCCTCTCTAGACATTAGGAAGTAGGAGAACAGGGACCAAAAAGGCACATTTAAGGGTTTCTCCGTGCTCCTAATTGCCCAATCCACCTTCTTCAATTCTGGCCTCAGAATTTTGAGAACGTAGCCGAGAATCTTGAGTTTGCTTGTTTTCCCATAAGACTCTTGAGTTTGCTTGTTTTCCTGTAAGACTGTGCTCCTTGAAGGCAAGAGCAGCCTGATTCAGATCAGAGCATCCCCAACACCTCACACTGTGGGAACCTATGAGGAATTCAACGTGTGACTGTTTTCACAGAATTTATAAATATATGGCGCTACACTTAGGAGGGAATTGTGGTTCACACTGTTCTCCCCTAAGGGCCTGTCTAAAAATCCACCCATGCTACTTTTGTGGTCTTGAGCTATCTGGGATGTAACACTCCCTCTTCTCCAATTTGGGGACCCGCCACCGTGTGGGGCAACTTCCCTCCCACAACGCAGAAAGGCCAATATCCCCTCCACCAACTCCCACCAGGTGTGGGCCCCAGAGCCACATGAGGCCCATCAGATGCCCTCACCTGGTGAGAAGCGTTGACTATGGGATGAAGGAACACAACAGAACTAATGGAGCAGCGCCCAGCAAGGCTTCAGGGGCATCCAACGTTGTCAGGCTGCCTGTTTCCTAGCTCTCCAGACTGCTGTGGTTCCTACCTGTTTCCCTAGCCTAATCCTCCAACATCCTGTGATTCTACGAGCCCCCAACACTCTTCCAATACATCTTCTCTTTCCTTGTTACAGGTTCAGTTTTCATTACTTGTCACTGAGAAGGTCGCACCAGTATGGAATTTGGTACTAGTAACAGGTATTGCAAATTACAGAGAAGTAGGGAAAGAAGGAATAGTTTTGAATGGTTATCTGCCTTAGAGAGGGCAGAAAACAGCGTAAGCTCGGCTAGCAGCCTGAGATGGGACTCCAGTGGCCCAGGGCAGGCAGTGAACTAGTTCCCCAGGAGTGGCCTAGAACGGCAGGCCCGCTGAAGGCCCAGCTCCGGGAGGCTGCACCACAGCTGGCCTAAAATATTGTGGGTGGAAAAATCCAAGGCCATAGCCGGGTGGCTACTATTCATGGCACTGAATAATTTAGATAAGAGAACACGAGTTCAAATCCCTAAAATCTCTATTCAAGTTTCAAGCCACAGTCTAAAACCTAGAGATTCTGTAACCACTGAATCGCATGCCTTCGAGATGCAAGGTCAAGAGGAAACCCAACTTAAGAGCTCAAGTCTTCACAGTGTTGAATCATGTTAGCTGAATTTACAGCCACGGCAGGTTTAAGAGACCTGAGGGCTGGAAGACAGAGCACTGATTGGATGAGGACGAGGCCCCAGGATTGGAATTAAGAAATGCGGTGGGGGGTGGAGGGGAGATAAATTGGGAGATGGGGATTGACATATACACAATACTATATATAAAATAGATAACTAATGAGGACCTACTGTATAGCACAGGGAATTCTATTCAATACTCTGTAATGACCTATATGGGAAAAGAACCTAAAAATGAGTGGATATATGTATATGTATAAAGATTTACTATGCTGTACACCTGAAACTAACACAACATTGTAGATCAACTATACCCCAATAAAAAAAAAGATATAGGGGCAATTTGGAGGCTCACAAGCCTCCCAGCTCTACCCCCAGGGACCCTCCCTCGTCCTCAGCAGCAGCCCGTTTTACCTGGCAACGCTGCTCCTCACTTGCTTCAAGGCAGCATCGCTACTTCCTTGGTTGAGGAGTCACCTTGCAAGAGAAGCCTGTGGCCCTGTTCTACCCCCGGTGGGCACAGGAAGAGAGCTTCACTGATTATGCCAGCCAGACCCTCAGGATCACGTAGCAGCCTGTTCGCCTAAATCACAGCCCTCACAAGGGCCATCCAGGGCCTTGCTCCAGGCTGCCTCCTCCACCTTTCCCCCCACCGCTTCCCTGTGTCCCCACAGGCCAAGCACGACGTCCACAGTCAACCTATCTGCCAGTCCTTGGCCATCCTCTCTACATCCAATCTACCTTTCAAGAGCCAGCTCGATATCTACCTGCTCCAGGGAGCCTTCATTAGCTACTCAAATGTGTGAAATCGTCCGCCTCTGAGCCCCTGTAACCTTTATTACGTGTCCTATAAATGCGGAGTTTGCTGAATAGTACCTCAAACAGAGGCAGGAGCACAGGACTCGGACCACCTGGGTGCCAAGCTCGCACTCTACCCTTCGCTGGCCCCGTCACCTTGCGAGAGTCACTTAAGCTATAAGGACCGACATTCCATCTTTAAAGTGGGGATAACAACACCTGCATTGTCCTTTTCACAAAGGTGAGGATCAATGTGGTGTTTGAAAGTGCTTTCTGAATTGCTCCTTTCTCTCTCTCTCTCTCTAGACACTAGAGATGCTAAGTGAAGACCTGGTTCTTACCCTGTAGGTGCTTACAGCCTGATCAAAAAAAAGGGGAGACATAGCAAAACAAAGCGAAGCAAAAACTTCATACCACACATTAGCAGATATAAACGCCACATGGGGTGTGAACACAGTAATATTACCACGTTAAGCTCGGGAGGGGAAGAAATCACTAAAAGGCCTGGACACTTGAGGAGTATTTTAGATGTAATGGGACTTGAGTTGAAGTATGGTTGTGATTTAAATAAATAGAAATAGGCAGGGAGGGTTCTAAATAGGGGGAACGATACAGGCAAAGACAGAGGGAAGCAAGTGACAAGTTCAGAAGAGGAGGAAGCAGTTGGAATGACAGACCACTTGTGGGGCTCACATGACAGACGAGGTGGAAGGCAGACTGTGGAGCTCCGTGCTTCTCTTACAACCCCTGGGGTGGCCTGTGACATGAACTCGTTCTGGGAGGACTGCTTGATGACTATTATAAACAAACAGAAACGAAAGCAGCCTTAAAGAGCGATGGTCTTGCAGGGATTGAGTGCAATCAGCAGAATCTTAGGGTCTTGCAAGTCCCAGGTGCTACCCAAGGGCCCCCTTCTGATGGACACCATCACCATGAACTTGGATGGTTATCTGTCCAGGGCTGTTTCCTCATTTCTCTGGGCAGAGAGCCAAAAGCACTAATTACAAAACAAGCGTGTAATCTTCAGAACCCCCTTTGAGATGAATGTGATCCAGAGGCGCCTGAGCTTCTCTAATTCCAAGTTGTCCAGGGCCGCCTGGGCTGCATGTGGCTGCGGTGTCTCTGGTCTGTTCCCAAAAGCCTTAGAGCCTTAGCCTGGGGGCTTCCCAGGGGGAGAGCTTAAGAAAGAATTCTAGTTGCCACCCCAAGTCCTAATTACAGTAGCTACACTTTAACTGGCAGTAAAATTTGGTTTGAAGAATGCCATGGCTGAGAACATCAGAAAGCCTTTGATGCTTTGTTTTTGACAAATGTGGGCTTTTTGAAGAGTTCTAGTTCTGTTGACATGGTGGTGCTGGAAATACCACGGGTTTGGAGATCACACTTGTTTTAACCTGAGCACTATTCTATGTGCTACTGATCAATCACTCTAAAGGCTGCTTCATCATCCGCTCCTCCAGGTTTGTTGGGAGAACTACATAAAATAATGTACAGTCCCGAGTATGTCTACCATGCTAAGAAATGCTGCAGTCATTTCCTGGACGACATCGATGTGTACACTGGACAATCAGGCCCTGGCAGTTGCCTGCCCCTCTCCTTCCTTTTCAAACGAGTTCCCACTTTTGGGGTATTAATTCTCTTCCACACCATCATGTATATCAAAGGAAGCAGACCTCATTCCAGACTCCAGGAAAGCAAATCCTGATTATTTTAAGCTACCCTCCTGCTAGCAGCTGGGTTAGGAATGGGCAAGTGACCTTGTTCTGACCACTGAGACGTGAGGGGAAGCTCCTGGGGAAGGATTCCTTGCTCCCAAGAGACACAAAGGACAGGCTTTCTTCTCACTGCTGCATCTGGACACACTGCCTGACAAGATACAGGCAGCTTGCCATGGGGAAACCAGCCTGGCGGCAAAGCTGACACTAGAGACGGCAGGGAGGCCAGAAACAGCCCGCCCTCCTCTGCGAAACCGTCACATTTCCTGTTCAACGCCCTTTAGAGCTTCTGTCTGGGGGACTCATGGCCCCAAGTGTCCTGATACAGAATTTGGTAACACAAAGTGGGGACGGTGTAAGTTACCCTGAGATGTGAAACGGGCTGAGCAGAGGGGGAGGACAGGACAGTGAGGTCCCTCCACCTCAGGCCAGGAAGCCAGTGGCCCTTCCTCATGCAGCTCCAAACCACTCATTAGAATGTTACCTTTTCTGTCACAGGCTCCAGATCAAGAAAACATAATACCAGGAAAATGATTACATAAAAAAGAATCCAGGACCATTGAATTGGACATTTAAAAAAGGAAAAAAACAATCCAGGATGTTGAGTCCTGTCAGCTACTTCTTGAGGCCCTGGGTAGGTTCTTTAAAGGATGACCTTGGGTGAAGGTAGAGCAGATAATAGGCTTTGCACTAACACCATCACCTCTGGCTCTGTACCTTCATTCCCCTCGGTCTGGACAGTGCTGGATGCTGAAGCTCACTCCTGCTTAAACCCCTTCCTCTCCTGAATTCAGCAGCAGCTCTATCTTTCAGAACTAGCTGTCACTTCCTTCACAGAATCCTCTTCCTTTTTCCTCCCAAGCCTCGTCGTCCTCTGCTCTTTTCTCTCTGGACCCTATGCTGGGGTGAGCTCGGAGACCCCTACACTGATCTACCTCACCCACCACTTACACATGACAGCTCTAAACCCTCTGCTCCCAGCCCAAACAGGTCTGCTGATGTACACACCTGTTTTCCCAATAGCCTCCAGGACAAATCTACCTGGGTTTCTCATAAGCACCCAAACTCAACATGTCAAAACCAAACCCATCACTGTTTTTATACAAACCTACCACATCCTGTGTTTTCTGTCCCAATGATGGGTACCCTCACCCATCCTGAAAACAAGCCAGAAGACCAGGGGTCCCATCGGGATTCCTATCACCGACTCGCCACTCCCACTGAAGCACTAAGTCCTACTGATTCTACCTTTTAATCCTGAGAGCAGAAGTTCTCAGAATTCAGTGTGTATCAGAATCACTGTAGGGCTGGTTAAATGCCAGCTGCTGGGCTGTCTCATGGGTTCTGATCCAGTAGATGTGGGTGAAGAACAGAATGTGCAGTTCTATCAAGTTCCCAAGGGATGCTGACGCGGCTCATCTGGGGCCACACTCTGAGGACCACTCACCTAGGTCCATCCCTTCCTCACCAGACCCATTTTGCCTGTCTTGGTCCAGCCCAGTGGTTGTCATTTCTTGCAGAGATCACAACTCTGAGCCTCTTAATTGATCTGACCTTCTTAAAACATCCTCCAATCTACAACTGGAATGTTCTTCCTGAAAACAAAATCTGATGTCTTAAAATCTCACATTGACTCATAATCTTTGAGGATACCACCCAAACTCCTTCGTGTCCCGGGCCCTTTGTTACCTGGCCCTTGCTAGCCGGCTCCTACTATATACATTCTCCAGCCACACACATCTCATTTCCCCAAGCCTTTCCTACAGTGGCATACCTTTAGTGAATGCAATTTCAGGTGCTGATGTTCTGTGACATTTTAAAATTTCTCTATGCCAATATTTCAGGTTGGTCAACTACTATCACCTAGTTTTTTAAAAATCTAAAATCTGAAATATGTTTTGAGAATAATTATGTGAAAGGAAAAACTAATGCATAGTCTACAATGCACTATGATATTTTAACACTTCTATTCCAAGAATAATTTTTATTTTATTTCAAATACCTTCTAAACAAATGGATTATGACATAACATAATTTGTTTTTATATGAGTAACTCTGCATCAGAACCTCTATATACATGATAAAGTCAAAGACAGAGACAAATCAGAAATCCTAACTTTGAAACAAAAAAACTAGAACTTGCTATCAGTAGACTGCACATTCTTAAACAACTGAAAAAAGAACTCCTCTAAGTTATCAAATAAGAGGGATTATTTAAAAATTAATGAACCAAAGAAAAATATTTGGAACTAGCTTATAATTATTTTTTCTCCCAATTTACGTGGTGTAAAAACAAAACAAACTTCTACAGAAAATTGTGCACAAAAATACATTAACAACTAAATGAAATCATGGAAGCCCCATATTTTAAAGACTATACCTTATAAAAGATCTAAAAGATTTTCATTTTCATGTAGTATTTAGTT
The DNA here is from genome assembly GCF_963455315.2 of Globicephala melas. Classification (NCBI taxonomy): domain Eukaryota; kingdom Metazoa; phylum Chordata; class Mammalia; order Artiodactyla; family Delphinidae; genus Globicephala; species Globicephala melas. Next base: position 25,141,553 of record NC_083315.2, read on the forward strand.
TACATTTTTGAATAATGCTTTTACTCTTTCCATCTAATCACTTTTATTCAAGTGATAATGGATATTTAACACTTATAGATAAGGGTATGGGATTAAGAGATGCAAACTACTATGTATAAAATAGATAAGCAACAAAGATATATTGTACAGCACAGGGAAATATAACCATTTTTAAAAACTTTAAATGGAGTATATCTATAAAAATATTAAATCACTATGTTGTACACCTGAAACTAATATAATATTGTAAATCAACTACACTTCAATAAAAAATTTTTAATAAAAATAAATAGAATATAATTAACTTTATAAGTATATTTAACAAAATCGTAAGTTTTATATAGGAATTTCTATCTTAAACTGATTACTGATAAGAAACTAAAATAAATAACATTTCTATTTTTACTGTGTATTTAAAAATTGTTTTTCTATTTGAAACACACCAACCATTTGATTTTACTGATTTTTTAGAAATTCTTAACACTTAAAAAATAAAGTACCAGCATCAATTCCTAGATCCTATTATTTTTTAAATAAGTACCAAAATACTAGTGCTGACATTTTGCCCTGGTAGTGCCGTGACCACCAACACCTTCATGTTTTTCCTTCTTTCTAGAATATTCTTTTCTTCTTTAATATCTAACGACTCACCCCGTTATTAAAAACAGCTCCAGCACCACCCGCTTTGGTGGTCCTCCGACCTCACCTCTGAGAGAGACACCCCTCCCGCCCCAGAGCAGCAGTGCGGCCCCCTCTCCGGACGCCCTCTGCCCCACACCCGAGCGGCCCGCCTCCAAACACCCCACACGCATCACACCTCTTACTGTCACCTCTCCGAGTCAGGACCACGGCTGACTGCAGACGCCCGCGACCAGGGCCCTGCCCCACATCAGGTGCTCTGAGAAGGTCTAGAGAATTCATGACTTCTCCCTAATAAATAAGTTGCTTCCTCTCTGGTTGGTAAAAGCAGATTTCCAGAAAACGTGTTCATGGCCCCTCTTGCTACCCACCCCCACAAACCCCTCTTCTGAACGACTCTGAGCACTGTGACCTCCAAATCCAAACCATTTCCTTTCACGTGCTGTTTTGCTCTGAGTTAACCAAAAGCACCAAATGAGGCGAGGCGAGGCCAGGCATGCCGGCGGAGCAGATGAAAGCACCCCGTCCCACCTCTGTCTTCAGGGCCCATTCTGTGAATTCTCTGCTATATGCAGACGTGTCCCTCACCCTTTCCAAGCACCCCAGCCCGATCCAACAGCACCCTTGCTTTACTCACCGGCCTGCTCGCTAAACTCCACTAGAGGCCTGACGTGGGAGAGGTTAGGGGCGGCCGCAACAATGAGGCTAGGAGTCTGCTCTCCACTCCGCTGACTGGGCTCAGACACTAGCTGGTGAACTCTCTGGGCAATGCCCTCACCTGCCATCTGCATCCCTGAAGTGCTGCATGGCAAAAATGTAAAAAACCAGATCCATGTACGGCTAAGCAACGTGGGTTTTCCCACTGGTCTCTATAAAGAACAGCTTTATTACGACATCCACCCAGCATCCCCAGGCAGTGAACTAGGTACCAGCTGCCCATCTCCACCTGCTCCTGTCTCCCCCACAACGTGGCTGGCCTACTCCACCTCCCTCTCAGGTATTTCTGGTCTTCCGTTCTACCTGTGGGAACACAAGGTGTCTAGCTAGTGTCACTTTCTACTTGTCTTGTTGTATGTCACGCTGCCTCCCTGTTCAGGCTGTGAGCCCCGTGATGACAAAGGCGCACGCTGTGTCTTATACATGTGTGATTCCCCACAGCATGAAAAATCTCATTTTTGATGCATTAGTTGTCACCCTGGACAATAAGCCTCCTACTCTGCTTGGTGTGCACTGTGAACAGTTACAGAGCTTTGAAAAGAGTAAGAGGAGAAAAGGAGAAAGTCCAGAAACAACAGGGCTGAAGGCAGGGGCCGTCACACAGTGGAACGCCAGTGCTACAATGCCTGTTTAATCGAAACCTTGTAATAAAAGTTTAAATACATAATTTTTCTGTTTTTTTTCTTTTTTTTTTTTTTTATCAAAAGACCATCCCCTGCATCCCCGGCCTGCTGGGGTGGAGGAGGGGCAGTGGGGTCTGGCTACCTCCAGGGGTGGAGACACGGCAAGTCCAGCTCCAGTCGGCTTCATCTTCCTCAGAAGATGCTCTGTGAGTGAGTCCGGTCTCGGGGAGGGAGCCCCCCATGCCGCCGTCCACGGAGGCAGGAGTCTGCCCAGCATCCCGGCCGGAGGAGAGAGCTCCCTGCACCTCAGAAGACAAGGAAGAGCAGGGCCTCATGCCGGGGAAGCACGATGTTCTCCACGGTGCGGTCCATGGCGCGCACCTGCTCGGGGGAGGCAGTCAGGAAGGCCAGCGGCCCAATGCGCTGCTCTGCACATGAGTGGCACAGGTACCCACCCTTGTTTTCCTTCCTGTTGCTCTGCAGGGCGGGATGAGAAAAAGGGAGCAGGGGGAACAATTGAAGGGCAAGCGTTTCCCACCAAGAAGCGTGAACCAACCACCACCAGCACTGCCATCATGACTGATGCTTTCAGACCCGCCTGTGTGGCCCTGAGGCCGTACCTCCCCCAGCACAAGTGCCCAGGGTGGACTCTGCTCTATCAAATCCCCCAGAACGTATCAAGGCAAGGGATGAAGAGCCAAGAAAAAACTAACTGGGCCCCCAGGTAAATCGTCCTCACCTGAGTGTCCACACAAGCCCACCTCCCAGACTGTGGTCACCCAGCCTGGCCCCACTGGGTCCAGTGTCTGTGACACTGAGGCCCACCAGACACCTCTGGGCCTTCCTCGTGGAAGGATTGGACGAGCTTCCCCTTCACCTCCCTCACCCACAACCCAGATGGGCACAAAGACGACTGAACTAAATCCTACGGAGAGCAGAGGTCGTGGCCGAGACACGTACATAGGTGATGGGCAGCTTCCGCATGGTGAGCACGGTGTCCACGGGGATGGCGTTGCTGCACTGCCCCACGCAGCAGCGGACCACGCCTGTCTTCAAAACATTACTTGTCAGCTCTGCTTGCAAGAAATACTCCTGGGAAGGAAAGAGTGAGGACAAGAGTCACAGCAATGCCTCTGCCACTTCCTACTTGGACACCCCAACAGCTGAGGGCTGTCAACACTCTGTAGACCTTGCACAAGTCCCGGAATGAGAAGAGCACTGACCCCTGCATCTTCCCTCCGTTTCTCTACCTTCCTCCTGCCTGTAACACCGTCTCCAAGAGAACACTCACAGCTGGACCCAGTCTAGCTGGATTCTTGCTAAAATGGTCAGTTTAAAAAGGAAAGGTTTAATGGACAAATGTGAAACTGTTGGCTATAATGATATTTCAGGACTATTTCTGGATTTTATCTTAGGCTGACCTGTGCCTGAATCATTAAGGATGACTTGTATATTCTCTTTACAGCCCAGATGAGCTTAAAAGACCTGCCCACATCAGTCCTGCCCACTACCATCTTGCAAGTCTTTGGCTGTCCTAGGGGGCAAACACTCAACCTCTCTAAACCCCAGTTTCTCCATCTGTAAAATGCACAGAAGCCAGCACCCACTTCACCCGGCTGTTGTGAGGAAGACACACAACACCGAGAGCTAAGTGCTCAGCGACTACACACAATGGGCACCCAGATCAAATGCCAGACGGGAAATGCCATGAGAACAGGGACCAGGGTCTGGTCTGCTGCTGCCCCACAGGAGGCTAACAAGGTTCTGGCATACCAGTAAGACTGCAAATACTTGCTGACAAAATAATTATGATTTCATGTTTTTTTGGATTACAACTGGCTATTTATCCAATTTTTGCAAAATCCGTGTCCAAAGTTCTGATTTATATGGTTTTTCTCTCTTTCAGGATCTGGCTACCTGCTTTAGGAAAGAACAGAAAATAAATAAACACTAGTGTTCCCAATCTAACGGTGGGAAATCCTTTCTAAAATAAAATTAGAGATTTTCTTGGAGTCCCCTTTGCCCATCTGTCATCACAGTCCCTCCGTAGGGGAAAGCAGCATCATGAATCTGGCATGAATCCTTTCCAATCCATTCTAAACTGGCTTTACACTTAACATATATTTCTAAGAACATAAGGTGTCATCTTATAGGTATTTGTTTACGTAAGTGTTATACTGTTAGTTTGCTTCTCATCTAGTACATTTCTTTTTGTTTTTTTTGGTTTGTTTTTGTTTTTGCGGTATGTGGGCCTCTCACTGTTGTGGCCTCTCCCGTTGCGGAGCACAGGCTCTGGACGCGCAGGCTCAGCGGCCATGGCTCACAGGCCCAGCCGCTCCGCGGCATGTGGGATCTTCCCGGACCGGGGCACGAACCCGTGTCCCCTGCATCGGCAGGCGGACTCTCAACCACTGCACCACCAGGGAAGCCCTAGTACATTTCTTTTAAGTGCTGTACAGGATTCAATCATCTCACTCTCCCACATTTTATTAAGACAGTCCCTTTGTGTGGAGACTGATGTTACCAAATTATTTCCAACAACGCAGCAATGAACATCCTTGTACATGATTTCCCACCCACACATGCATGAGGTCCTCCAGGGCTTTCTACCTTTTCTGACCCCGATCCACGCCAAGAAATCCACTCAGCACTACAATTCTACATACACACACATGAATGTATGAAAGACTGAAATCAGTTTCACAAAATAGTATGTAACCTCACATGCTGTGGACTGATTCCTCCTTTAGACTTTACTCCACTTCCCTTTTTTTTTTTAAAGATCATCATAACCCACTAACTAGGTTCCTAAGTCGTTAATAAATTGCAATCTACAGTTGGAAAAACACTGCTGCAAAGCAGTGGTTTTCAAACATTTTGGTCTCGGGACTCCTTTACACTAATAAACATTAAAGGCTCCAAAGAGGTATTGCTTCCATGAGTTAGAGCTACTAATGTTTACCTGATTAGAAATTTAAACTTTTGTTTTTTGGTTGTGCCGGGTCTTAGTTGCAGCTCATGGGCTCCTTAGTTGATGCATGCGAACTCTTAGTTGCGGCATGCATGTAGGATCTAGCTCCCTGACCAGGGATCGAACCCAGGCCCCCTGTATTGGGAGCCTGGAGTCTTAACCACTGCACCACCAGGGAAGTCCCAAACGTTTTAAAATGTTTATTAATTCATTTAAAACATAACATAATAAACCTATCATATGTTAACCTGTATATTTTTATGAAAAACAACTGTATTAAAAAAAACCTTAACAAGGGACTTCCCCAGCAGTCCAGTGGTTAACACTCTGCCTTTCAATGCAGGGGGCGCGGGTTCAATCCCTGGTTGGGGAACTAAGATCCCACATGCCGTGCAGTGTGGCCAAAAAAGAAAAAAAACAAAGGGTACCATGAAAACAAACCAGCTCAATAAAAGTAAATAAACAGACTGGACAGCTCATATGTCAATTAGGCGTTGTGTTCTACTGCCTGTAACACTTAAATAATGGCTCAAATAATTGCAGGGTTTTTATTAAAAAAAAAAACAACTTTAACGAGAAGAGTAGCATTGCTATACATTTTTGCAAATCTCTTTCATGTCCGGCTTAAAAGAAGGCAACTGGGCTCCCATCTCTGCCTCTGGGTTCAATCTGTGGTGACGACATGCCATGTGGCCTCTGGAAAACTCCACTGTACACTTGTGAGAGCACTGAGGGAAAAGGGCAAGTAACTACCCAGTATTATGAGAAGAGCACGGAGTACACGTACAGTGTGTATTGTGAAAGGTTCCCAGAAGGTTCCTCTGACCACACTTTGAGAACCAGTGCCCACCCCCGACCATCCTGGCCAGAATCTGAAAGGACAGACTTCTTCATTCTCACCCATCAGACAATTTTAGGTTGCATTTCCCTGACCATCAAGGAGGCTGCATAAATATAAATTTTTTAACAGATTCCCTGGCCCCTGGGGCTTCCTTTGCCCATTTACCCACTAGGTTGCCTGTGTCTCAGGAATGTGCAGTTCTTTATGACTGTGTGGGTCCTCTTCCACAATCACATAAGCTCAAGGAGGGCAGAGTTATGCTTGGCTCATGCCCACGACCTCAGCACTGTGCCCAGTACAGTGCTCAGTACAGCTGCGCTTAGTAAGCACATGTAGGACGGATGGGGGAAGTGTCCCCTCCACTCCGTGACGGGCCTTTTAACTTCATGCAAAGCAGCGGCCGGCACGGTGAAGGGCACAGGCCCTGCAGACTCACCTCAGTTCACAGCCCAGTCTACTCACTTTGGGGTAGTGCACCTTTGGGCAGGTGATTCTACTCGGTGCCTCAGTTTTCTTATCAGTAAAACTGGCAAAACGACAACTGCATCACGAAAGATGGTTTTTTTTAAGGGTTAACTATATGTTAGCTGTTACTTTATCACACTGAAGCTTTACATCTCGATGCAATCAGATTTACCTGTTTTATGATTTACTATTATATGTCCTGCTTATTATTAATCTCCTCCTAAATGCCAGGCCTCCCTCGGCCCCTGCCCCTGGAGGTCAACGTCTCAAAGACAAGTAGCCATCTCTGAGGACCCTGACGCTTCTCCCAATCGACTGTAATGCAGTTATCTCATCAGCTCATCATAACCCTTCTCTAACCGTCTCCTCTGAGGTGCGGTGATCGCCGTTTTGCCAGTATTACAGACTAGGAAACAGAGGTACAGAGCAATGAGTAACTTGCCAAGGTCTCAGAGCGCCCACGTGGAGGACCCAGTCTGACCCGGATCTGTAGAATTGGCCCCGCAAAGCCTCTCAACAGGAGGGGATGCTGCTGTCCCTCATCCCACAAATGCGCACTGAGTGCTGACTCTGTGCAGGCCCTGTTCTAAGGAGAGACCCGTGAGGGCTGGGTTCAGAATCCAAGATGCTGAGGCTGAGAAGCGTCTTTGAGCAACCAGCATAACTCCACGTCATTTAATAATTCAATAATGTAATGATCCCCTCGCTTCCTCAAAACTTAAAGAAACAAAAGGTGTTTACCTAGATTTTCTAAGGGGGTCAGAGAAAAAGGAGTCTGCCTGCCCTACTTTTGGTTACAGGGGAGACCAGGATGGCTCATCACCTTACAGGTGATAAGGTAGCAGGAAACAAGGGCTCCCTTTTGTTCTAAATCCTCACCAGGCACGACTTGCTTTCACCTTCTCCAGTGACTACCCTCCTCTCCCCCTCCAGAACCTCCAAGATCCCCCATGAGTTGAGGGTAGACTTAGCCACTTCTGAAACAGGATGCCCCCAAATTGGTTCATATTGCAGCTGCGATAAAGAAAAAGCAGAAGTCCTCACGCAAGGTCCTTCAGACTTAGAAACATCTAGTCACGCAAATGGGCAATATTTCCGGGGCTTCCTCAGAGCCCCCCACCCTGTGGGCCAAGAGATGTTTCCCAGCCCAGCCTCAGTAAGGGGGAAGTATTTCTCTAGAGTCTGTGTTCTTTTTTCCATGGAGAAAATTCATTTTCCCCATAAAATATATGCAGTGACCAACTGATAAGCTTCCAGTTAGTTTTAAAAAGCCTATTAGACTCTAATACATAACTTGTGGGACTCTAAGGTATAAAATCCATGTGATGAATTTAGCAATACCTAGAAAAATGACATATCCATTTACCCTTGACCCAGAAATTTAGATTATAGAAATGTATCCCCAAGAAGCACTGGCAAAAACAGAACATGACTTGTGCATAAGATTATGCATTGTGGCATTAGTTTTAAAACCAAAAGATTGGAAAGAACCCAATACCCATCAGTGAGGAGCTACATAAATCATGATAAATGGACACAGTGAATACTACTCAGCTTTAAAAAGGAGAAAGAGCTTTAGAAACTGATAAAGAGCCAGCATCAAAAAATCTAGAAACAATAAATGCTGGAGAGGGTGTGGAGAAAAGGGAACCCTCCTGCACTGTTGGTGGGAATGTAAATTGATACAGCCACTATGGAGAACAGTATGCAGCTCCTTTAAAAAACTAAAAACAGGGCTTCCCTGGTGGCACAGTGGTTGAGAGTCCGCCTGCTGATGCAGGGGACACAGGTTCATGCCCCGGTCTGGGAGGGTACCACATGCCGCGGAGCGGCTGGGCCCATGGGCCATTGCCGCTGAGCCTGCGCGTCCGGAGCCTGTGCTCCGCAACGGGAGAGGCCACAGCAGTGAGAGGCCCGCGTAGCGCAAAAAAAAAAAAAAAAAAAAAAAAAAAAAACTAAAAACAGAACTACCATATGACCCAGCAATCCTAGTACTGGGTATATAGCCCTGAGAAAACCATAATTCAAAAAGATAACATGTACCACAATGTTCATTGCAGCACTATTTACAATAGCCAGGACATGGAAACAACCTAAATGTCCATCAACAGACGAATGGATAAAGAAGATGTGGCATGTATATACAATGGAATATTACTCAGCCGTAAAAAGGAACGAAAATGGGTTATTTGTAGTGAGGTGGATGGACCAAGAGTCTGTCATACAGAGTGAAGTAAGTCAGAAAGAGAAAAATACCGTATTCTAACACATATATATGGAATCTAGAAAAATGGTACTGATTAACCTAGTGGTAGGGCAGGAATAAAGATGCAGACGTTGAGAACAGATTGAGGACCCAGGGGGGAAGGGGAAGCTGGGATGCAGTCAGCAAGTAGCACTGACATACATACACTACCAAATGTAAAATGGATGGCTGGTGCGAAGCTGCTGCACAGCTCATGGAGATCAGCTCGGTGCTTTGTGATGACCTAGAGGGGTGGGATAAGGAGGGTGGGAGGGAGACGCAAGAGGGAGGGGATATGGGGATATGTGTGTGCATATAGCTGATTCACTTTGTTATACAGCAGAAACTAACACAACATTGTGAAGCAATTATACCCCAGTAAAGATTTATTAAAAAATGTATTAAAAAAAAGGAACTGATAAAGAGTGATTTCCATGTCTATTTCTCGGTGACAAAGTGAGGTACAGAATATTACAGAATGCTACTTTCTGTGAAAAAGGAGAACAGAAGAATATATATACACATATCTGCCAATATTTGCAAAAAGAAATACTGAAGGATAAATCAAAAACTAATTTTTAAAAACTAGCTATCGGGACTTCCCTGGTTGGCACAGTGGTTAAGAATCCACCTGCCAATGCAGGGGACACGGCTTCAATCCCTGGTCTGGGAAGATCCCACATGCCACAGGGCAACTAAGCCCGTGTGCCACAACTACTGAGCCTGTGCCCTAGGGCCCGCATGCTGCAACTACTGAAGCACACGTGCTCTAGGGCCCACATGCCACAACTACTGAGTCCGCGTGCTGCAACCACTGAAGCCTGCGTGCCTAGAGCCCTTGCTCCACAACAAGAGAAGCCACTGCGATCAGAAGCCTGCGCACCACAATGAATAGCAGCCCCCGCTCGCCGCAACTAGAGAAAGCCCGTGCACAGCAACGAAGACCCAACGCAGCCAAAAATTTAAAAATAAATAAAAACTAGCTATCAACAATGGAGGGAGAGAAAGTCTGCAGGAGACAGGGAGGGAATGAGACTTCTCGGGGATACATGTGTTACAAAGTTTTCACTTTGAAAACGTAAATTTTATACATTCAAAAAAGATAATCAAACAGGAAAGCAATTCTTTCAGGAAGTGTAGACAAAGAAACATATCTGCCTACAATTAAACTGGTGATCATACCACACAAAGAGAGACTCATCTCAGGCACCTTCAGAACATGCTCTTCTGACTGCACATCCTCAGTGGAATGTGGGGAAACAGAGCTGGTAGGAAATCTTAAATTCCATACAGTATTCTGCCAACAGTAATACTGGTATTACATTAAAACTTTTATACACAGAATAGCGTAAATAAGTAAGTAATAAATACTGTTCGGAACCAAGATTTTCAGTGTAAGAGAAAATATTCAAGCATTTAAAAGAAGTAAAAATCCTTAAAGGTTAAATCTGATTGGGCTGGAAAACCACAAGTGATGAGGTTTATAAACGTAATTGGCCACCGGCTCCAACAGTGCGGACACAGAGCAGCCTCACGAAAGGGGAGCAGAAGGACAGCAGGTGAAGAAAAGGTTTTCACTGTCTGTGGTGCACACTCGGCAAAAAACTCTGAGGAAAAGTGAGAAAGTGCTTGTGGTCACAGCTGGGGCGGTGGCTACTCCCGGGGGTGGGGGTGGGGTGGGGGTGCTGGCTGTGAGGCCACCAGGAAGGCAGTGGGGACAGCTGGCAGACCCACTCTCCTGACCTGGGTGGACACCCACCTCACCCCTAGTTGCACCCGCCCGTGTGTTTTATACATTTGTGTCACGTTTAACAACAAGAAGTTTAAATTAAAAATTGCAATTGGAATTATCAGTATGATAATAATCAGAACTGTTGATTTTTCTTTTCAAAAATACGGATTTCCTAGCCCTGTCTACTAAAAAGGTAAACAGTCTGAGCATCACTAAGAGGGAGAGAATCTGAAATCACTGCCTCCTGATGGGATGCAACACAAAGCAAAGCCCCCTGCCCACCCCACCCCCCATGGAGGATTCTGGCCAGAACAGTTAGACCCAAATCCAGTCATGCCCCTGCAGTGACTTCCAGTGATGGGGAGCCCAGGGCGGGGGACAGCAGAACAAACCCAGAACGGGAGACGTTCTGGGGGACAACCAACTCGGTTTCCACAAAAAGACAGGAGCATCAGAAAGGACGCAGGGGGTCCTGGGCTGCTCTAAATTAAGAAGCTTAAAAGACCTTATAACCAAACATGCGTTTGGGTCCTAATTTGAACAAATCAACTGTAAAAGACATTTCTGAGATAATCATAAAAGTATGACTGCAGAATGGGTAGTAGAGCCCATAAGGAATCACCATAAATTTTATAAGATATAAAATGGGACCGTGGTTACCAGAGAAAGGTCCAGGGCGTTTTAGAGATGTGGACTCCAAATATACACATGGGTGATTTGTACACGGAAATTCGATATACCATTTTCTCAACTTTAAAACGTCTCAAAATTTTCCTTATGTAGCCCATGTTGTGAAGTATCACTGCTCTACAAGACCTCCATTAAAAGTCACAGATGAGGGCTTCCCTGGTGGCACAGTGGTTGAGAGTCCGCCTGCCGATGCAAGGGACACGGCTTCGTGGCCCGGTCTGGGAAGATCCCACATGCCGCGGAGCAGCTGGGCCTGTGAGGCATGGCCGCTGAGCCTGTGCGTCCAGAGCCTGTGCTCCACAGTGGGAGGGGCCGCGACAGTGGAAGGCCCACATACCGCAAAAAAAACCCAAAAAGTCACGGATGTGACAATCTGCTTTTGTTACAGATCTAACCACTACCATAACACAGGTTCTACAAGAAAACCATACTACAGGTTCTAAAAAAAATTACTTATGATCAAAGTTTATGCAAAAACTCACACAGTAGGTACAGATTATTTGTACATAAAAATTACTCTCCTACTTCACTCCCTAGGGTACTGGTTTTAGAGGTTAAAAAAAGCCATGCTTATCTCTACACTAGGAGTCAGCAAACTGCAACCAGGGGCCAAATCCAGACCAGCATCTGCTGCTGTCAATAAAGTTTTATTGGGACGTGGCCCACCGTTTGTTAACAGATGGCCCACAGCTCTCTTTGCTGTGGTGGCAGAGTTGAGAAGACGCAGCAGAAACTGCAGGCCTGCAAAGCCTCAGATATTTACCGTCTGGCCCTTGACAGAAAGAGATGGCAGCACTCTGCTCTAAGTCATCTCTGGAAACCCCACTGGGTGACCCAGGTGCCACCAAGGGTGCAGCCAAAGAAAAAGGCTTACAGTTCTAAGCGCTGACACATTAGCTGTTACACACAGCGAGGCCCAGGCGAAGCAAAGCTGCTGGGGAAGCATGCAGCTGACTTCAAATTCCAGAAACATTCTTATGGCCAAACAGGCCTGTCTTAGAGAGGCATGGAAGACAAGTGCCAGAGAGGGTTCAGAGAAAAGTGCAATAAAAATGCAAGGTCATCAGTCTCACACAGGAAGCTTTTGCTGCCACGACAGGTCATACAGCATATTCATCTGCAATTTCTCCCTTTTAAGCGCTGACACACTCCTCCTCAAGAATGTGAAGAGAAATGCTATTTGCTAACTTGTTTACCATCTATCTCTTGTCCTAGAACTCAGGCTCTGTGAGGGGAGGAATTTCTCCAGCCCACTATCACACCCCAGGGCCTAGACACGCACTTGGAACACATCAGACACTCAACAGATATTCGATTATGAGCATCAGGGTTCTGTGTTACCACCACTTACCAACTCTGAGACTGTGGACACCACTTACTAGAAAGGACCACTGCCCCCCATCTCCCCCAGCCCAGGCCCCAAGCCGTGAGCAGCAAAGCTGAGATTCCGCGGCTCCCAGTGTTCTCACCTCTGAGAGAACACGCACTACAGCACTTGGACTAAATCCTCCTACTGTACAAAACCTCACACGTTTGGGAGACGGCTAAGGAAAAAAGAGTATTTATAGGGACTTCCCTGGCGATCTGGTGGTTAAGACTTCCAATGCAGGGTTCAATCCCTCGTCAGGGAACTAAGATCCTGCAAGCCATGCAGCACAGCCAAAAGGAAAAAAAAAAAAAGAATATTTACAGTCTCTTTTACATGTAAGTTTTATGTTTCAGGCTTAAGAATCTTTGCTTCAGGGAAAGACAGACGAAGTAGTAACCATTAGCTCAAATTTCTGTTCTAGTTTCAACCCAACAGCGTTGAAAAAACTGAACAGCTTATCCTCTAGACCCTGAAAGGCAGAAAAGACATGGAAATGAGGGGGTGGGGGAGGGGGCTGGTCTGTGAGGGGTAAAGAGGGAGGGCTGACACTTTCCTGCTTCTCACCAGTGACAAGGACAGGTGCCTGAACACGCGCTCTCCCTGGCAGGACACATTCTGTCCAAGTCTGGAGTCCACCAGTCCAAAAGGGACCAGGGAGCAGAAGGAGGGCGTGCAGACCCAGAGGACATTCCTGCTGTTCTTCCCGAAGAGTGCTGAGCGCTAACCGAGCAGGGAGAACTCACCAAAGACGTGAGCGCAGTTAGTGTTTTAAAAAGAACTTTTAAAACTGACTCAGGAAAGAACGTAGAAAAGAACCCAGGTTTTTGTTTCTGTGGTTAGGAAGGACCCTCCCCCACTGGCAATCGGCCTCCAAGCACCCAAGAAAGAGAAGCCCCTCTCTTCTGATGCAGACCCCCAACCAAAAGCCTCGAAGGCCCCGGGTTGGCTGATCCCTTATTCAAACCGGTAAAATCCGGACGTTGTTAAATTAACTCGTGCTGTCCTCTTACCCCAGCCAAAGTCAAGATGTTCTCCAGTGACCTGGTCATGATGAGACGCTTCCTGGCGCGAGTTACTGCTACATACAGTAAATTCCACTCGTCCTCAGAAAACGACTCTGAAGAAAGCAAAGGGGAAAAAAATATCAACACAGAAGCCTGCTTACAGAAATTTATATTCTTATCTAAACGTTTACTATTCGGGTCTTCCCTGGTGGCGCAGTGGTTAAGAATCTGCCTGCCAATGCAGGGGACACGGGTTTGATCCCTGGTCCGGAAAGATCCCACATGCCGTGGAGCAACTAAGCCCATGCGCCACACCTACTGAACCTGAGCTCAAGAGCCTGAAAGCCATAACTACTGAAGCCCATGCACCACAACTACTGAGCCTGTGCTCGAGAGCCCACAAGCCACAATTACTGAACCCATGCACAACTACTGAAGTCCATGCATCCTAGAGCCCGCGCCACAACTACTGAGCCCACATGCCTCAACTACTGAAGCCCACGTGCTCTAGGACTCACATGCCGCAACTACTGAGCCCACGTGCTGCAACTACTGAAGCCCACACGCCCTAGAGCCTGTGCCGCAATTACTGAGCCCACGTGCTGCAACTACTGAAGCCTGTGCGCCTAGAGCCCGTGCTCCGCAACAAGAGAAGCCACTGCAATGAGAAGCCCATGCACCACAACAAAGAGCAGCCCCTGCTCACCGCAACTAGAGAAAGCCCATGTGCAAAGCGCGCGTGCAGCAACGAAGACCCAACACAGCCAAAAAAAAAAGTTTACTACTCCCCATCGCCCCAAAAAACCCTCAGGATTTGCTGGCTTTATAAGCAAAATTTTCCTACAAACACCAACTCCGAAAAGAAACAAAACTCTAACAGACTAGGGGCACAGAACACCCACATTTTGACTCCATGACTAACAGAGAGCTTTTGTTTGTCTGTTTGTGGGAAAACTTCAAATGGTTTTATTATAAGACTTAAAACCAAAACAACAACACTGGGCTTCCCTGGTGGCGCAAGTGGTTGAGAGTCCGCCTGCCAATGCAGGGGACACGGGTCCCCTGGTCCGGGAAGATCGCACATGCTGCGGAGCGGCTGGGCCCGTGAGCCATGGCCGCTGAGCCTGTGCGTCCGGAGCCTGTGCTCCGCAACGGGAGAGGCCACAACAGTGAGAGGCCCACGTACCACAAAAAAAAAAAAAAAAAAAAAAAAAACAGCACTGATGCTTAGATGCTTAGAGTTTAACAGGTAGCCTTGAGTATAAACTGATACAAAAGCAGACAAATGATAGAGTGCTTACACTAATCCCTTGTATGATTTTCGGGCCTCTTTAATAAAAAGGAGAATTAATTAAAGAAAAACACCTTGGCGAGCAGGTAAACTGTTTTAGAGCTTCTGTCTGATGGGGAAAAACCCACAGCTGAAGAGCCGGTGCAGGTTAAACAGGATGCAATAAACACAGCTGCCCTCCGAGCAGCCCTGAGGGAGGTGGACCCTGGAGGCTCAGTTTTTCTAAACACACAGTCTAAAAACAACAAATTTAGGAGCAGGAGGATTTTCTTGTTCTAGAAGGATCCTTCCAAGGAGCCACACCGTGCAAGAAAAAGCAAGGCAGCCCTGCAGTGAGGCGTCAGCGGTCTCCTTACCGACTCTGAAGTGGGGCAGCTGAGCGAGGTTGTGCCTAGCACAAGGCACTTTCACGAAATCATCTAGGACATGCACAGTGTCAAACTCCAGGCCTTTGGCCTTGTGCACAGTGCCCAAGATGTACTCTGGAACAGAAACACAGCGGACGGGCAGATGAGGGGGTGACTGGGAAAGAAAGGAAAGAGGTGAAAAGCTTACACTTCCCACCACTCTCAAAACGCTAATTACGTTTTCTTGCCTGGGTGCGGCTCTGCAGAAAAAGGGGGAAAGAGGAAACCTCAGTCAGAATAAAAAAGGGAGAGACAAAAAAAAGACGAGGGGAAAGTAGAAATTCGTTGCAGGTGTTGCGAACACGGCCGAGTTCCAGTCCAGAGCTCATGGCGGCTGCCCACCGCCTGCTTCCTACGCACGAGGGGACAGAGGCCCAGAAGAGGCTGGGGGGTTGCCAAGGGTCAGCCGGTAGCAGAGATGGGACTCGGGAGCCCCTTCTACGGGCTGGAAGTAGAACAGAAATAAAGGGGCCACAGGAGAACAGCAGCCTTGTTCCACTGACACAGCCGCCCCTAGTCACCCATGATGTCCACGCTGGCAAGAGGCAACGGAGGCGGGCTGCCCCCGCCCCCAGGGGGAAGTGAAGAGCCCCCGTGTCCCTCACCTGCAAAGTCCAAGTCCTCTATGTGGCATCTCTCTATCCTTTCCACCAGCTCTGGAATCCGGATGTTGTACTTCTCCACGACCGCAATCTTGGCTTCCAGCTCCTTGTCCTCGGCCGCAGTCACATACCGCTTGAAGCCACTGAAGCCCTCTCTGTGCACCCACCTTCTGATGAACCTGTCTTTAATGACGAGGTTTCCTAGAGGGAACAGGCGTAGGGGTCAAGGTGACACAGGCTGCACCGACGTGCACTCCTCACTGACCACATGATAAACGAATGGTCTCAGAGCTGGAGACCCAGGTCCAGGCTCGACGGCATCACTAACCTGCCGTGGGTGCCTGGGCAAGTCAGCGCAGTGACCTGTGCCATAGCCCCTCCAGCTCCAAACTCAGGGTCAAGAGCCCTGCTGACATCCTTGTCTGCTTCTCAGGGATTCGAAATTGTGCAGTAATGAAAAAACGAAAGCGCTACAGAAAATTAGAAAGGATCACATGGGGCCCATGCAGAAGTCTCGGTGTGTGAGGTCACCCGGGCAGACAGAAAGATGGTGGGGAAGACGGCCTAGGGGCCAGCGTGACAGAGAAACTTAGACTCCTGAGAAAAGGGTCTGGAAAGAGCCATCGGTGCCTCTGAAAACAGGAGGTCTCTGGCATCCCACCACTGATGAGAAGAAGCCACACTGGCTCCTCCAGAGCAAACGGGAACTGACTCAGAACCTGCCCGCCCTCCTCCACCCCGCCACTGTGTGCCTGCGTCCACCCCACGCAGCAAGGAGGACACTCACGTCTCTTCCGTTCTTCCTCCGGCTGAAGAAGCGTCCAAATATCAATGATTCTGTCCAATCCAAATGATTTAATCCCCTGAAAAAGTTTTTCGGTGGGAATTTTTTGGTGTTTTGTTGTTTTTAATTTTGTTTTATTTTTGTTACTGTTGTTAACAGGACAAAGTAAAGCAAATGTAGAGGTGGGATTTTGAAATGAGACGGTTTTTTTGGAAACAGATCTCAAATTGCACCCAAAGCATAAAGACATCGAGTGGGAACCTTCATTACGCACAAAAGCAGAGGTTACAATGCAGCCTGCAAACTCGGGATGACCCAGTGCTAAGCTCTGGCTGCTCCCTCAGACTTCTCCTACGTTTAAAAAAAAGGCAAGAACTAGCTGCATGTTGCTTTCATGTCAAAGAAGGCAATTTAAATCATCTACCTTCCACGAATATAAAACAGCTGCAGCAAAGAAGACAGATGAGACCTGAATACTGAGTGTGGAGCACAAACACTCGCCGCTGTTCCTTCTGAGGAAAGAACTAGACTGTCTACAGGTATTGGATCTGTTAAAAGGTCAGCTCCTGGAGGAGAGGGCCTGACCCTCCCAGTTCAGCCCACCTCTACTGGGAAGCGTGTACTGAGCGCTGACTGGGGCCCAGGACAAAGGCTCCACACTCCAAGGGTTTAGATCATTTGGGGAAGGGACACATAAAACATTAACATCAAACTGAGACCAAAATAAGACAGTACAGATTATAACGTAACCAGAAGTGATCAAGCGGGATGACACATGTGGGACTGAGACAGGGGAGAGGACAAGCTCACATCCTGCCTGGCGTGGAAGATGCTCCAACAGTACCATTTCCTTACAATAACAAAGATAGCTAAACTATGCTACATCCACTGAGAAAGTATTGTAAAGTCACTCAAATAGCAACATGGGAGAAAATATGCTCGTGGGTGGAGTAAAAAACACATACTCTTTTTTGTACACTCTAAATGCAATTGTGTAAAAATACACAACTATAAGGCCAAAGACATAAATAATTAGCAAAAATGAGAATTTTTACATAGAACACTGAGATTAAGGGTGATTTTTTTCCTTTTAATTTCCAAAACTTCTGTAACTTGGTTACATAATCTTTATAAATTAAAAAAAGGAGGATCAGAAATTTTTTATTTTGATTCACTTACTGTATGTACTGAGGGTCTACACATAGTAGGCCCTAGAAAATATTTTTTTCATACATGAACGGGTGAATGTCTCTTAGACATAAAACTCTTGCTTCCAAGAGTTAAAAACGCCGTACACATGTCACTCAACCCTCCTAGCTTCCCTGTGAAACAGGCAGTGTCGCTGTCCCAGAGACAGAGGGGCTGAGTCGCCTGCCACAAGCCACACACAGTTAGTGAAGAAGCAGAGCTAGAACCAGTGTCCACTCTGCATCTGGAGCCCCGGGCACCTCCCAGCTGTGCCCTCACCTCGCTTGTCTTACACGACTGATCATCACACCTCAGGACACTCACAGGCAGCTGGCAGCCCCGCATGCACACAGGTTAGAAGGGCATTCTTTCTTTTTTTTTTTAATATCGGAGGAAAAGGTCCACAGTCCTTGCTGGGCCAGACTTTACAGGACTCGCTGGACCAGAATGGCCAGGGGGAAGGACTTCACAGTGCAGGCTCGGGAACAGTCACAAACCCAAATGCCTGTGTGCAGAGTAAGCCTGGACATGTGGGCCGTTTTCAATGGCTCTGTTTGTCGGCAATGTTTCCGGGCGAGAGCAGAGAACAGAAACGCACTCCTACCCCTATCAGGTGGATCCGGGCAGGCACTTCTCCTTCCGTCACCCGGACGGCCTCATCAAACACGTTGGCGTTGGTCCGGGACAGCAGGGCCACCTGCCCCTTCGTGTCACCTCGAATGCCACCTTTTGGGAGAGAGCACAAACTCTAGGGCAAATCCAGATAAAGAGGGAAGCTAATCTGTGTAACAAATACGTGTAACTGAAAGCCTTACTCTGATGGTTGCCTCCAACCAAAGTCTTTTTTCTTACTCGTTTGCAGACATCCAAGATTGTAGCTCCCACATAGGCAATTTCCACACCAAACCTAAAACTCTGTGGGAGAACAACACAATGAAAGGAGTTAACACCCCCTGAAGAACGTGAGCGCATTGCTACCACCGCCAAGGCCTGGCCTCGCCAAACCCCACTGAGCATCTCTGACTTGCCCGACCTGGAATGGGTACTTGGAAATTCCCTACTGTAAACTGACTTACACAGAACAGGAGCTTGGCAAGCAAAGAATCACCATTCTAAGTTTTCAGAATAGCATTTTCTATCTTGAAACCTGAGAGTTACCTGCTTTTCTTTATCTCTTGCCCCCAAATCCAAACCTTGACAATCTTCCACCATGTTTTCTACAGTCGTTTTCTTACCACTGCTCCCAGCGCAGCTCAGAGACCCCTACCTCATGCCTCCCCAACTTGGCCTCTTTCCCTCTGCCACTTGAATCTTTCCCTCATGTGTTCATCAAGCCCCGTGCCTCGCCACAAAAAGGACGAGCACTCTACGAAGAAAAGGTGACGTGTGGACTTTCAGGACTCCTGCAGCCTGGACAGCCTTAAGCCCCTTCGTTCCCCGAGACCAGCAGCAAACTTTTCTTTTAAGCAAATCTACCATTCTTTCCAAACTGCCTCTAACAAAGAAGCGTATATTATACAGAAAATTAAGGGAGGAAGGGGGTCTCTCCCTGCCCCCTGAGGCTCCCTCAACATCGATTCAAACCCTACATAACCGGCCACGGGACTAATCACCATTTCCTGAGCGTTTCCTGCCCTCCCCCTGCCGTGCTGCATGGCAGTAACTTCAAAACGCAGCCCAACACACTAATCCCTTGACCACTGTAGCTGGAAAGACACCATTCTTGCCCAAACTCGTGGTATTTATTGCCTTTTTCCATTCACTTATAACTTAAGGTAATGAAGTATTATGTACTTTGGTGAATATCAATAACACAGCCTAAGGAAAGCAAGACTTTCAACAAACAGTACTTTGTTGCTATAGAACTATTCTAAGTGAGCCATAACTCAAATTATAAAGATCCACGAGTCCATGCTGACACAAATAAATAAACGAATAAATAAATGGAAGAGAAGACACAAAATCTCCTTTGCAGAAGAATTCCGAATAATCTATGTAGACACTCCAACTCTTGTTCCCGAGTGAGCACTGAGGGCAATGACTTCCTTCCAAGGCACACAGTGTGGAGGGGTGGCGGGGGGAGTCACTTCACGGTGAAGGGAACTGCCAAGCACCACTTCAGCAAGGGGGCCAAGACAACATCATCAGTTATAAATCATGTTGATGGGGGACTTCCCTGGTGGCGCAGTGGGTAAGACTACACACTCCCAAGGCAGGGGGCCCAGGTTCGATCCCTGGTTGGGGAACTAGATCCCATATGCATGCCCCAACTGAGAGTTCACATGCCACAACTAAGGAGCCCGCCTGCCGTAACTAAGACCCAGTGCAACCAAATAAATAAATAAATATTTTTCAAATAAATAAATAAATAAATAAACCATGTTGACAGTACGGGCCCCCAATACCTTGTAATGAAAATGGCAATTTTTCTTCCAAGGCCTTCCTCCCAAAACATCAGTGCAACCACCAGACAAACACCAACAGAGGGGTATCCGACAGAACACCTAACCAGTCCTCTTCAAGGTCCAAAAAAAAGACAAGCGTGAGAAACCACAGAGCACAGCCAATAGGAGCCTAAGAAGACTTGACAACTGAATGCAGATAGGGTCACCTGAATAAGATCCTGGAATAGAAAAAGGACATTTGGTAAAAAACCAAGGAAATCTGAATAAACGATGGACTTTAGTTTATAATAATGTATCCACGGTAGTTCATTAACTGTAGCAAATGTACCACACGAATATAAGACGTGAATAATAAAGGAAACTGAATGTAGGATGTGTAAGAACTTTCCATACTATCTTCTCAACTCTTCTATATATCTCAAACTAAAAAACGTCTATTAAAAAAAATTCCTCTGGGTTGACGCCACCCTAAGTCACTACAGCAAACAAGGGAAACTCCAGAAAATAAGGTCACTGAGTGGGCTACAGGGCCTCTTAGAAAAGAACAGAACACAGTTTAGATGACGCTGGCACTTTCGCTGGCAGTCTCACATCCTCTTACTAGAAGTGAGGTTCTTAAAAGCAGTGGTTTTCACACCTTTTAGTCTCAGGACTCCTCATACTTTAAAAAATTAGTGAGCACCCAAAGATGCTTATCATTTACGTG
The DNA here is from genome assembly GCF_963455315.2 of Globicephala melas. Lineage (NCBI taxonomy): Eukaryota > Metazoa > Chordata > Mammalia > Artiodactyla > Delphinidae > Globicephala > Globicephala melas. The sequence goes on from NC_083315.2 coordinate 25,162,232, forward strand.
AGTTGTACCTACCTACAATTACCACATTAGCAACTTTAGTGCATTTCAATATAACAATAACCCCATTACATGATAACATACAGAACATATTTTTAAAACGGTATTTTTCAGGACTTCCCTGGTGGCACAGTGGTTAAGAATCCACCCGTTAATGCAGGGGACACGGGTTCGAGCCCTGGTCCGGGAAGATCCACATGCCATGGAGCAACTAAGCCCATGCGCCACAACTACTGAGCCTGCACTCTAGAGCCTGAGAGCCACAACTACTGAGCCCACGGCGGTGCCCTAGAGCCCACACGCCGCAACTACTGAGCCCTCATGCTGCAACTACTGAAGCCCGCATGCCTAGAGCCCGTGCTCCACAACAAGAGAAGCCACCGCAATAAGAAGCCTGCACACCGCAACAAAGAGTAGCCCCCACTCACCGCAACCAGAGAAAGCCCACGCGCAGCAACAAGACCCGACGCAGCCAAAAAATAAAAAAAAAAATTTTTAAATGGTATTTTCCAAAACATAAGTTAGAGAGAAGAGTGGCACTGTTCTTACATTTTTGCAAATGTTTTTAGTGCCCAGCTTAAGACAGCCGAATCTCAGAGCTCTGTCTGCATCCAGCCTGGTGTGACAGCCTCACAAAGATGAGTGCTGAAAAGGGGAGGAACATGTAACAGCTTTTCCAGATAATCAAGGCCCCAGGAGTTGCCATGCTCATGCTGGAAACAAGGTTTCCAAAATCTGGATTTCACTTGAAAGCAAGTTTATCTTCGGCAATACATATGTCAGCTGTTTTCCTTGAAGTCACAGCTCATAGCATGTGTTTTTGAGAAAATGCCAAATCCCCAAGTCTGAATAACCAGAAGTGGTCTGTCAGCTGCTCGTTCAAGAACAAACGAAAGAAGCAGTAGTGGAGCTCACAACACAATCACAAAAGTGCTCCTGGTCAGACAGCAGCACACTGCAGGGGCAGAAGGACTTCATCCTACTTCCCATTTCATCACACAGACTGTGAGAGAGACGGACTCAAGGGTCTACAGTAATGAAATTAATCATTTTTCCTGTGCCATCAAGGATGTTCTTAGTAGGGACTTCCCTGGTGGTCCAGTGGGTAAGACTCTGCGCCCCCAATGCAGGGAGCCCAGGTTCGATCCCTGGTCAGGGAACTAGATCCCATATGCATGCCACAACTAAGAGTTTGCATGCTGCAACCAGAAGATCCTGTGTGCTACAATGAAGATAATAAATAAATATAAATATTAAAAAAAATAGTACTCTTAAAAACAAAATATGTTCTTAGTGAACTGCCTACTTTCTTTTTTGACTCAGTGCCTTGCAGTGAAGAATAAGGCAACTGCTAGGACCGGCTGGTGCCAAAGCCGAGATTCTCAGCCACAGTCTCACCACTGACTTTGCATCATCAGTGCAAATGTCAACATAGTGCAAGAGGCAGATAACTATTATGAAAACAGTTTTGACTTTGCAGACCCCCTGAGAACCATGGAGAGCCACTGCTTAGAGGCACGGATTTGCTACACACAGTGAGCCTCATGAAAAGCCTTACACGGGGCCTGGCACGTAGTCAACACCGGAGAACCAGGGTGGGGAGCCACAAGGCTTGCGTGTATATACGCGTCTGGGGACTGGGAAGAAAAGACAGCGCTTACCTGTGTGAGATAGAAGACGTGCGTGTGAGGGACTGTGAACAGAGCGTTGACTGCACCTCGGAAGGTATAGATCTGTTGGTGTGGGTCCCCCACGAAGATTTTCCCACATGGCTGAGACAGAACTATGTTCATGATCGCTGCGACCAAGAAGATGGAAAGTAAGGGCTCTGAAGCGACACCAACCCACGGAGCAAAAAGAAACCAAACTTAAGACAGAAAAGGATGAAAACGCTTGCACACTGGACAACAGTTATCTTTCCCTCCAGCATAGGTGCACTCAGTCCAAAGAAATGATTTTATAACAAACAAAAGAAACAGCTTCTAACCCTACGAATGCAGATTATTTTTACTCCTGAACAAATTATTGAGTATAAGAAACCACATAGGCAAATATAAAATGAGGCAAGTTATCTTCTCTGATATTATAATTTAAGGCCCCAAAATGACCAAGTCACACTATTTTCTATCAGCCACTGGAAAAATACACAACACAAATTGTTCACTCTAAATTGACTACCTTTTCCCCCTCCACATGAGTCTCAACCCAATCATGTGGTGACCTAGGCTCAGCCAATATTTTAAGAATAACGCAAGCAAAACATTTAGAGAAAATTAAGTCTCCTTTGGGTGAGGGGTGGGGGTGGAGAGACAAGTGCTGAAATCCACAGTCAGACAGCAAAGGGTTTCTGAATGACTAAGCGTCACACGCTCCTCCTCATGACAGACAAGAATCATCGACTTATGCACACACGTGTCCTCTTACACATTCACAACACTGTTGCTATGTGTTTGGGACTACTGGTGTCCTGAATGGTTTATCACCTGGGGTACAGTCCTGGGCCTCGTCCACAAAGATGGCGTCAAAAGAGGCCAGCAGAGGCTTGCTGAGCTGCCAGAGTTTCAAGTAGCCTACAAGAAGGGGCAGAAGAGTCAGAAATCGGAATGAGGCGGGTCCACGGCGGGGCTCAGGACTGGGCGCGTGCGTACCGTCGTGCGTCATATGGTAAGCCTCCTCCTTGCACTCGCCCAGCTTCCGCATGTTGTCCCAAAGTCGGCTCGCTTCGAGGACACCGTTCTAGAAAGCAAGTGACACGGTGATGTGAAGGACATGACCCTGAAATCAGGAGTTCATGTCCATGTGCAGGGGTCAAAGCAAAGGCCCCAGCTCACGGTGAACGGCAGCCACCCCCTGGCCTCCCCCGGCTCCACGAGGGCCTCATGTCAACGTCAGGCGCCCAGATGGGCAAAAGCCAGGGGCTGGACCACACCCAGAGGTAGAGCATCGCTCAGGGAGCACAGCATCTGATGAACCAAGAAAGGCTGGATGATTCCTCTAGATTTATGACCAACAGTTAATTCATAAAAAGTGTGGTCAATGACTGAAAAGACTTGATAAAAATTAGAAAAGAGAATCACATCTTTAGACCCTGGACCAGCAGACCCCACGACGAGCTCTTATAAACCCTGGGCAGGAGCCCCATCTGTGAAATGGAGGACCAGGCTGAGGACTAAGCAAGATGAGTGCTCTTCACAGAAAACCCTGTACACTTCGCAGCCAGCACAACTGGCCTAGGGTCTCCCCTCCACCTCTACCTCCTGACAGCAGCTCTAAAGACATCAAAGACCAGTACAAGCTGGCACCGTGTTGAGCCCTTGTTCCTCCCGAGCCCTAACTCCAAAGGGACTGAGACACTCACCAGCTTCTCGCTCTGCTCGACCATGACTCTCTGTCCCTGGCTGTTCTTACACCAGATGGGCACGTGGTCAATCGTCAGCTCGTCGTCAGCCGAGGCAAAGAAGTTTTCCAGAGTCTTACATACTAGCTTGGCCCTTATGAAGCCACCCTTCCCTTCAGCGAGGACAGAGTTGACCATGAAGGGGGTTAACTTGAAGAGATTCAACTTCTTCTTCAATTGGTACCTGCAATGCACGTCCCAAAGGCACTGGGCTGGCTTTTGTGGCAACTCGCGATTTAGTGTCTCCCCCAGGTCTGCCCCCTTCTCTCCAATGACACCACCAGGTCACTGGAAGTGGCACATACAGGTGACAAAAAAAAGCCTGAGGAGCTGAGTGAGGTCCTCGTAGGATTGGAAAGGGCTCCGTTACGCTTTCCAGAATTCACATCTAATAACCCAGGAGACGAAGTGGCTCACAGCAGATACCACTGTTCCAAGGTGTGGACCAGACTCCAGGAGGCCCCAGGGGGGGACCCTCGAAGCTCCCTGAAGCTTTCTCGTCCAAGGGGACATGGCTCAGAGGCCCTGGGTGCCTGGAACAAGTGCCCCTCAGCCCCGTCTTCTCCCCTCCAGCTTCTAAGGAAAGCCTGAATGGGTCAACCAGACTGGTGATGCCCTGAACTTTAGGCAAGTCACTCTGACCTTCTGTGCCTCAGTTCAAGACATGAAAATGCCTCCCTCAGTGAGACAGTGTTAAGCTTCCCTCAGTAGCAATATATCTCTATGGGGTGAAGTAAAAATTACTCAATCTATGGCCATATTCCCTGCCTGTAAGTGAAGACAAAGCACTAAGTTTTCTCCGAGTCACTGTGGTGTACTGACTGCAACGTGAGAGCAGTGACTGGACGTAATGGCAACAGTGGCACCATGATGCTCACTTGCGCCCGATGTGCCCGTAGGCCATGGAGTGGAAGGTCTTGCAGATGACATTGCTGGGGAAGACGAGCTCGGCCTGCTTGGCGATGCTCTTGTTGAAGGTCACGTACAGAAACCTGCTCTCAGACCACTTCTCAGCGTACTTGACCAGGGTGGAGGTCTTCCCAGTACCTGAGGAAGCCAAGAGCAAGGGAGGTGACCCTCTGACCAGGAATAACGGTTCCCACAGACGCTATAATCGGGTCCCACCCATGCCTATCTCCCCGCTTGTCTGGGACCAGACAGTGGCAAGTTCTCCAGTACTGATGAAAACTAAAAACAGTGCTGTGAAGGGAGCAGCAGACTCAAGACAGAGCCACCTGGGTTGGGGTAGCAGACCCTGCAGCTCTAAAGGGGCCACTTCAGTCTGTTCCTCAGCCTGTGTGGGTAACACTGACCTCATAGGGTGTGCAGGATAATTACCCAGGTACCCAGCAGAGGAACTCATAAACAGTAGCTATGCTGGCCTAGGCACCATTCATGCTTCGACAGCAAGAGCATGAAAATGAGATTCAAGGATCCTTCCAACCTGTTCTGAACTATCCTATCTACCCCTCCTCCCCGCCTTTCATTCAGTTATTCAGTTAGTCAACTGTCACCCACTGAACAAGTATTTCCTGAGCACCTACTGCACATTCAGCCCTACACTAGGCATGTCACAAACACAAAGCAAGGTTCCTGCATTACAATCTAGTTGGGAATAAAACACCAACACAGTTGGAACAATTGGAACAAAAAAAAAAAGAGAATAATGATAACACAGTAGAGTGAAAAAGAATATGGATCTGGAAACAAAAAAGAAAATCTCGCCTATGAAAGAAGATAAATAGCACCTCCTTTCCTACCTACCAGGGCTGTTTGAAGATCAACAGATCAATGACATAGTGTGGAGGTGTTTACAGAAGGTGTGTGTTGGCTATTCTTCCTATGTAATCAGGCACCAAACAGTTAATACAGATTAGTCACAGTGAGAGTTCAGAATCACGGAGATCTCAAAGGGCTGAGGAAGCCTCCACCAAGAAGACACAGAAGTGACGGGGGTCAACGTCAGATGGCAGAGAGATAGAGGAAGTAGGGGACGGGGAGGGTAGGCGAAAAGGCACGTTTCTGGAGAGAAATAGATCCAGCTTTGAATTCCACCTCCACCACGTATTTGCTCATTTAATCTGGACCACATCATTTTAATTTCCCTGAGCTTTAAAACCTCATACATAAAATGAACCAGAAATTCCCTGGCCATCCACACTTCCACCGCAGAGGGCATGGGTTCAATCCCTGGGGAATTAGGATCCTCCATGCCAAGCAGTGCAGCCAAAAAATAAATAAATAAACCAACCTCACAGAATGTTAGGATTAGCACAGGGCAGACATTTGATAAAGTGGCTGTTGTTTTTAGTACGATATTTAGGCAGAAAAGAAGCGGGAAGGCATTCCAGGTACAGAAAATAGTATGAGCAAAGGTTCAAAGAGCAACCAAGTACTTTAAGAGCCAGGAAGCACAATTAGCTGACTGAGTAATGTATGTGAGAACCAAAAGGTAGGAGGCCCTTCCAGACTTCACCCTATAGAAATCAAGGAGCTCCTGACACTGTCTGAACAAGGGATTCACATGACCTACCGCCCCATAAGCAATCAGTGTCTGAGCAGATATGATGATATATAATAGGCTGGATCAATCCCAGTGGCATCTACCCCACAAACAAACTCCTATGGACCATTTGTTCAGCAGGAAGCCCAGTGTGGATGCCCCCCTGGAGTGGTAAGAAAAAGCACTTATTCCTTGGCAACTGCTTTTTAGATGATTTAATTGCAGCAGTTCAATAATAGATTAAGGTAAAGATATTCTGGCAGGTGGTGGGTAAGGTGGTAAGAGGCATTCCAGGAATGGCAGCCCCCTTACCTGCAAATGCCATAATTTTTACCACCTGGAGAGGTTCCATCTTATGGCTTAGGATCAGCTGTTGTTCATGTGTCAGCTGGATGGTTGTTTTCTTGCTATAATCATTACAGAGGAGAAATCAGGAAAAGAATAAGGAATTGAAAAGATCAGGTGATAGACTGTCAAAAATGCAACAGGAAACCAAATGGGACGAATAAAATTTAACCAGAAAAAAGGGGAGGGCCGCCCCCCTTAGGGTGATTAAATTGTTCTAAAACTAGGTTATGATGTTAGTTGCACACTCAGTAAATCTACTAAAAATTATTGAATTATACAATTAAAATGGGTGAATTTTATTTAATGTAAATTATAACTCAATAAAGTGGTTAAAACAAAACACCTTTTCCTCTTCAAGTACGAGAGTCAGGAATCAAAGACGTCCACACACACACCCCCTTACAGACATACCCTGGCCAGACCGATGGTTCCTCTTTGACTTCTGTGGCCTGAGCACAGGAATTCTCCTGAAGATACAGGCAATAGAAAATGTTGTAGTGAATCCTAACAGGAAAAAAGCAGATTAGAGATTTTCAAATTCAGTCATGACCTGTATCTTATTTTTCCTCAGATGTTTTTTAGACTCCTAATCATTGCTAAAAATAAAATATGTACCACCATTTTATGAAAAAAAGGGAAGAAAAGGGTTTAAATATACCTAGAGCTGAGCTATATTTACCTGCACTGTTGGAGGTAAATATTTGGAGAGCACGGTTCTGGGAGAGATGCCTGGCTGCGATGGGCAGAGGCAAAGGAGACAGACCAGGATGTGCTCTTTGGGGAACAAAATGTAGCCACGTATGAACACAGAAGGCTCCGTCCACTCCAGGCTCAACAGCCCTGTAGGTAAACACTATCTTGGGGATGGTGTACGACCCCACGGCACCTCACGTTCACAGAGCCCGCCTGCCTGCATCACTGCACTCAAACCTCACGGAGAACCTGGCGGAGCAGTGGGTGGTGGGGCTCGCCCAGCAGTAACGCGGGGAAGGGGCAGGGCGGGGGCCAGTTACCGGTTGCTGATGTTGATCCCTTTCTCCCTCATGGCGTAGAGCAACACGGCAATGCAGTACAGAGTCTCGGTGATGTCTGGCATGGTCACTGTGGAGCTGGGCCGCCGGAGGCAGAAGAGCAGCTGCTGGATGTCATTGACGCTGCTGGACAGGAGGATGATGGCCGCCACCAAGGCCCACACGTTGACACCCTGAGGAGGGAGGTGGACAGGACAGGAGACGAGACCCAAAACACAACCGGTAAGAATCACATGGGACAGCCGGTGAAGAAAGCCAGGTTTGGGGTTCGTGTACCTTCCTCAGACCATCTAAACGGAGCGCAAACTTCCTGAATGACATTTGGGAAACACCAGGCATGTCTCCTTTTACCCTGGATTCCTTCTTTCTCATCATTTTTGGGTTTGAGTTCTTAAGTTTTCTTTGATTAAATAACATTTATAAAGTACTTAACGCAAGACGCTGCACAGACGTGATCCTCCCGCCTCCTCACCAGCCCACCCCACCCGCACCAGGTCAGTGTGAGCTCTGAGGTCCAGACACGCAACTCAAACAAGCTCACTATTAAATGGGTGCCCATCTGGGAGGCACAAAAACTGGGGGATACAAAAGAAGACAGCAGTCTTTAGGGGGAAATCAAGACTGACAATTCAATGGCATTAAGATGTTAATTTAGTATTTATGTTATTATTATTTAATACTTATTAAATATTAAGTTAACTAAATATTAAATTATTGAAAATTTATTATTATGGACACAGTATGCTCCATCTATTAATGTCTAACAAAATGTTCACTAACATGGAAATATCAATAACAGACATATAGGGACTTCCCTGGTGGCTCAGTGGTCAAGACTCCACGCTCCCAATGCAGAGGGCCTGGGTTCGATCCCTGATCAAGGAACTAGATCCCACATGCAGGTCTCAACTAAGAGTTCGCAAGCCACAACTAAGGAGCCAGCAAGCCGCAACTAAGGAGCCCGCCTGCTGCAACTAAGACCCAGCACAACCAAATAAAAATAATAATAATAGACATATAAGTATATAACTATCATTCTTAACTTTACTGCAAGCCTCCCTGTTAAAAATGCATCCACAAAAGCAAAGTTCCACACACCTTTCACTACAACCATACTGGGAAACAAATCTCACTCCATCGACAATCACTTCACTAAAGATGGACAGAGAAATGCACATGGCTGGATTTCCAACCCTCGACTGGCTGCAGAATGAGGCTGAGGTTGCATGTGGCTTCCAAAACAAAATTTAAGAAGAATCGCTATCCAGATGAGAAGCCACAAGACACAGGAAACTGGAGACTATTTCCAGCTTCTCATTAACTCACTGTGCGTCAGTACAAAATCCTTCTTTTCTCTGGTTCTTTCAAATAACCCAAGGTGTCAACAATACAATGGGCTGCCTTGTAAAGAAGCCCTTACTAATCAAAGTGTGTAGAGGCTAGATGACCATCCTCTGTTGGAACCGCTCAACAGAATGGGAAATTGGATGAAATACTTTTTAAAATTCCTTCCAAATTAAAGAATCTATAACAATGTAGCCTTTTATTTCTCTATGGGACAAATGACAAGATTAAGGCTTCAAAGCAAAGGCTGAAGGAAGATTTTGAAAATAAATCTAAAATAACCTTCAACCAAATTTGATCACCAATACACTTTCTTCCAAAGAGAAAAGGTGTCACCTCCCCAACCCTCCCCTCCCTGCAGCCTCTTCACGTACGGCAGGGGCAGCGTAGAGATCGGAGAGGTGTTGGCGCACGCAGGCCTCTGCCTCGGGGAGGAGGAGGTGATCCCTCAGACTCCACAACGCCCGTCCAGGGTCCACACTCGGGGAGCACTTAGTGGTGGCTGTGTAGCTGTAAGACATTCACAGCAGCGTCCATGGGAAAGGTGATCCAGTAAGTGCTGATTTCTGGGAAAGGACTTTGGAAACTGACTTCCTCCCAGGAAACGGGGACTCACCGGATGAGGTTCAGCACACACAGGTCTGACTCCTTCTCTATGCCATAGCTCGAGAGGATGCCATCCACTTTGCTGACAGCTTGCTCTTCATTCATCAGGTATCGGTGATACAGCTTTTTCCAAGGAATGAACTAGAAAGTTTAAAAAATCCAAAACAACATGCAGGCAATGGCTATTAGAGAACTGATCAGGCCACAAACATATAGATAATTGCTTGAAAAACAATTGCAGTCTACAATTCAAAAGCTGGGCAAATAGGGTAGAAACATTATACAAATTTTAGTTGGAAACTAGGAGAAGGGGGGGCTCTTGGTCTGGGTTCCAACATAACTTTTTACAGAATCTGGGAAAAGGCAGTGCTTCAATTTCCCTATCTGAAATAGTGTCCTGTCCCTGTTGGGACACTAATGGCTCAGAGCTTCAGCGAGGATTAAATAACATGAGAGTTGTGGCTATACTAAGATTAGACAAAATAGATTTTAAGTCAAAAGTTATTAGAAGAGGGACTTCCTTGGTGGTCCAGTGATGAAGAATCTGTCTTCCAAGGCAGGGGACACAGGTTCGATCCCTGGCCGGGGAACTAAGATCCCACATGCCGCAGGGCAACTAAGCCCACGTGCCACAACTACTGAGCTCACGCACCTCAACTAGAGCCTGCACGCTGCAAACTACAGAGCCCACGTGCCCTGGAGCCCACGCCACAACTAGAGAAGAGAAAACCTGCACAGCACAACTAGAGAGAAGCCTGCGTGCCACAACAAAGACCCCGCACGCCACAGCGAGCGCTGCAATGAAGATCCTGCGTGCCTCGATGAAGACCCGATGCAGCCAAATAAATAACTTAAAAAAAATTATTAGAAGAGACAAAGAATATTACTTGATGATAAAAGGGTCAATTCACCAAGAAAATATAACAATTATAAATATGCATGTACCAAATATCAGAGCTCCTAAATCTAGGAAGGAAACACTGACAGAATTGAAGAGAAAAACAGCAACATAATAACAGGAGACTTCTATACTCCACTTTCAAGAATGGATAGAACAAACAACACTGGACCAAAAAGGCATATACTGAACACTCCATCCAGCAACAGTAGAATATACAATCTTCTCAAGTATACATAGAACATTCTCCAGGAAAGATCACGTACAAGAACACAAAACAAGTGTCTTAACATATTTTAAAAGACTGAAATTATAGAAAGTATGTTTTTCAATCACTATAGAAACTAGAAATCAGTAGCAGAAAGAAAACTGGAAAACCCACAAATATGTGGAAATTAAACAACACACTTAAAACAACCAATGGGTCAAAAAGGAAATCACAAAGAAATTAGAAAATACCTTGAGACAAATGAAAACAAAAACACAGCATATCAAAACGTATGGAATGAAGTGCAAGCAGGGCTAAAAGTTAAGTTGATAGTTATAAAAACTTACATTAAAGAAGAAGAAAGATCTGGATTTCCTTGGTGGTGCAGTGGTTAAGAATCCGCCTGCCAATGCAGAGGACACAGGTTTGAGCCCTGGTCCAGGAAGATCCCACAGGCCGCAGAGCAACTAAGCCCATGTGTCACAACTACTTAGCCTGTGCTCTAGAGCCTACAAGCCACAACTACTGAGCCCACGTGCCTACAGCCCATGCTCTGCAACAAAAGAAGCCACCACAATGAGAAGCCCGCACACCACAACGAAGAGCAGTCCCCACTCACCGCAACTAGAGAAAGCCCACATGCAACAATGAAGACCCAACAAGCCAAAAATAAAATAATGTTTTAAAAATATTTTTAAAAAAATGAAGAAAGATCACAAATCAACAACCTAACTTTACACCTAAAGGAACTATAAAAAGAACAAACTAAACCCAAAGCTAGCAGGAAGGAGGAAATAATAAAGACTAAAGAGCAGAGATAAATGAAATAGAGAATAGAAAAATAGGAAAAAAAACCAATAAGGGCTTCCCTGGTGGCGCAGTGATTGAGAGTCCGCCTGCCGATGCAGGGGACAAGGGTTCGTGCCCTGGTCCGGGAAGATCCCACATGCCGCAGAGCAGCTAGGCCCGTGAGCCATGGCTGCTGAGCCTGCACGTCCGGAGCCTGTGCTCCGCAATGGGAGAGGCCACAACAGTGAGAGGCCCACGTACCGCAAAAAAAAAAAAAAAAAACAATAAAACTAAGAGTTGTTTTTTTTTTTTAACAAGATCAACAAAATTGACAACCCTTAGATATATTTTGGAAAAAAGAGAAGATTCAAATAACTGAACTCAGAAATGAGGGGAACATTACAACTGATGTCACAGAAATAACAAGACTTATAAGAATACTATGACCAACTGCAGATCCACCAACTGGATATAGTAGAAGAAATGGATAAATTCCTAGGAACACACAACCTACAAAGACTGAATGATGAAGAAATAGAAAATCTGAACAGACCAATAATTAGTAAAGAGACTGAATCGGTAATCAAAAGCCTCCCAAAAAGTTAAGAGTCCAGGACCAGACTGCTTCACTGAAAAATTCTACTGAACATTTAAAGAACTAACATCAATCCCCCTCAAACTCTTCAAAAAAACTGAAGAGGAGGGAGCACTTGCAGACTTATTCTGAGGCCAGCATAACCTTATACCAAAGCCAGACAAAGACACTACAAGAAATAAAAAGAAAATGAGAGCTGTGACAAGGTCACTGAAAATAACCAAGTCATTGCTGGTGATGATAAAAACATCAAGAGGTAAGGATAAGCTGGGATATCTTCCCAAAATCCTCTTGAGCAGAATGGAGTGAAACCTCATCTATCCCCAGTTCACATCAGAGAGATAATTAAATGGGTAGAAATACTGAACCAAAACAGAGTTCACAAATAAAAACAGAAAGATATTTCTTAGAAAGTAGGAGACAAGACCCCAGGCAAAGAATGGAGCAAGAGCGATATGAAATTTCCTCCAAAATCTTTTGGGCTTGGAAGAGAAATGTACTAAGGTTTGATATATCCACCTTTCCCTCCATCTCCAAGGTTTTAAACTTCAATGCATTTGAAGAATAAATTAAACTCTCTACCTCTGGTTTCTTCCCAATGTCTGGTCTAAGGGACATACAAGCTAAGGAGAACATTCTCCCAGCCCTCAGGCTTACTGGAGACCTGAACCTGGGAAGTATAATGACACAACAAAGGGAAGGGCAGGGCACAGGATAACGGTATCAGGAAATCCTTTCTGAGATCACGGGCTGCCCCTGTGTCATCTTCAAAAGGTACTCTTGTGACTAAACGCAACACTCATTTACTAATCACCTACTGTATGTAGAACATCGTGAGACAGTGCCGAATGCAAAAAGAAACAGGACAACCAGCCCTCTAGCAATATGCTAATAATTTACAGGGAGGAAGAAGGCTCTCTAAGACCATAACAGAACATGATAAGCTTGAACAGAGGTATAAATCACTATAATAGCACAAGGAAGAGAGTGAGTGATTTCAATGGGATGGAATGGGAAAGCGTTAGTCTAAGAGTGCAGCCTTGAAGAGGAAAGACATCAACAGAGCTAAGAGGGGCCCTTTTGGTTGGCTGGGGGAAGTGGGGTGCAGATTAGATCAACATAAGGGAAGTACTGTGCAGTCCACAGTTGGGAAGCAGAACATCATTGGTTGTGGACAGAATACAGGAATGGACTGGAATGAAGTCAGCAATGAGCCTGGAATAATAAGGTGGGACACACACAGAAGGTCCCAGTTGCCTCCAGGAGATTGGGATTTGATCCTGGAGGCAAATGGACACCAACATCTCTGAAGAAATGCCATTGTCAGGAGTATGCATTAAGTGAAGCAAATCCATGGACTTTTTAGAGAAAACACGAGAGAACGAAAAGCGCTTTCCATACCAGTGGATCACTGATTATCTCCCTCCAAAAGTGGCACACCAAGCTCAGATTCCAGTAGAGGTCTTCCATGGGGAGGAAAGCAAAGATGTGCCTCAGGACCTCACTGGGCAGGCTGCAGATGTGGCTCTGGGGTTCCTGGCAGGGCGAGGTCCCAAGAAGCCCATAGTAAGAGTCAGGAACAGGATCAGGACCAATGTCCTCCACCTCCTGGCTGGATTCTCCAGGCTGCGCAGAGAACCACGACACACCGTCCTCTGCTTCCTGCCTGCCTTCCCTGGGCCATCTGCACGACAGGGACAGATGATGCCGTGGGGTCTTCCTAGAAACCCCATCCCACTGACTGGTCCCTGTGGCTTGATTCCTCTCGTCCTCGAAGGACCGAGACCGCTTCCCTGACGAGCGTGGCCGTACTGCTCCATCACCTCCCTGAGGCAGGGCGCAGTGGCCTTCTGCAGCAAAAATCATCTCGTCCTCCGAGTCCTTAGAGCTGTCCTGGCCCACAGAATTGCTTTTGGCCATGTCATTGGTGCGCCGCTGCTGGCCAGCGAGGAAGAATTCAGGGTTGTATCCCAGGCATCCTCGACCTGGAGAGAGAACCCAAACAAGGTGAACGAGAAGTGAATAATGACTGATGACCCTTTGTTGACCCAAATAAGACAAACTAATTTTCAATTATCTATTTTAATAGAGGAAAGAGACAAGGATGTATTTTATTGGTCAACTGATTATATAAATAGATTAATCCAAAAAATATTTATATCGGGCTCTATCATACAGTCAGATACACATTTGGAAAGGGACAGAGACCAGTCTTTGGATGGTGTGAGGACCACAGTACACCTTGCAATAGGCCAGGGTTAAATTCTGATGTTTTCTAATTGTGGAGTTAATTACACCAATATTTATGAAGAGCTACCACCTGCTCAGTGCTAGGACTTCACGCTGAAACACACATGCTGACAAGTCTTTATCAGTAAAGAACTCACAACACAGAGGAGAAGTTGCCTTATACACACAAAACAGACAAAATATCAAACACTATATAACCACCGAGTTTAAAACTGCCTCATACAATTGGTTACAGTGGTTCCAAAAAGTGGGAAACAGAGACTACAATCACATCACAAGAATTGAAGATGACTAGTGAGATCCGAGTTGGATTCTGAAATGAGATATATCACAGGGAAATAAGACAATCTGGATTATACAAACAGGTATTAATGAAAGTGGGAATTCACTTGGCACTAAATGGGTCATAAGGAAAACAATCTGCCAGAAGTAGAGCCTGCATGTAATAACGTCAGGGGATTGAGCCTGAGTCCCTCATAGTAACAGGGAACATACCACACTGGAGGTTCTTGAGAATGGCAGTGACGTGACAGAAAATGGTACTCAGGAACATTATTTGATATTCGAGCTGATATGGAAAAAATAAAGTCTGAAGGCAAGGAGAGGGTTATTGCAGCAGCCCAGGTACGAGGTGACTGAGCACACAATCTACCGTAAAAGCACTGAGTGAGGGGACGTTTGGGAGAAAAAGAGTGAGACAGTGGACCTAGTGATGGATTGGACAAAGAGGACTGCTGAAGAGTCAGGAAATCACGACGGTTCCAGAATGGTATCGTGGTGATGCTGGGACGTGTTCCCTACCACGTTAAAGTTAAGCCAGCTAGTGGAATTCATTCAGCCGTGCTTTTCTGGGGCTTTTACCAACCACTATGATAGGATGGAATTTTCACAGAAAACTCACAAATAGTGAAAAAGTGTCAAACTACTGCAACAGAACCACAAGATCACAGTAGCAGTATTTACAAATACCGGGAGATACTCAAAGGCCACACACACTACAGATTCTGAAACGCAAGATATTTGGGGGAAAGACATACCTCTAGTCCCTCTTTTGGTTCTGGGTCTAGGATAGAGACCGTGGTTTGGGTCTCTGTTTGTCCATCTTTGACCGAAGGGCTGGGTCACGGCCAAGTGACTGCGAGCCAGATGTTGGCAGTCGACGGCTGTAAGATGCTTCCGCTTAAACGGTCTCACTGTTTTGTATCAACAGGCAGAAGAAATGGGACACTTGTTAGTTATCACCAATTCTACAAGCTAGCAAGTTAACCTTAATTTTCAGGAATACAGTGGCTGTGGGCCACCCCAGCCAGCCCTTTCCCTCTTCCCCATATTCCCATCAACTTTCAGTCATTTTATAGTTTCTTTGCATCTCTTCCTTAGGGTTTGAGAATCCTAAAATAGCCTTCTTTTCTACCTATCACACTTTGTAGAAGCCCTGATCATGAAATGCTCATTCAAAAAGAAGTTGCCACTAATGGATAAATGGAGATCTGGCAACTTTTCCTTGACTTTAGCCAGGCCATTTATACTATCATAATAACCATAAATATTTTAAGAGTTGGCTATAGCTTTTCAAAATATACTCATGCATTGTCCCCTGTATACACCAGCTTTTCCAAGTCTGAGAAGCAGAAGGCACTAAGCGGACAGTCACAGGAGATTTCCCACCCCTGCTGTATGTCTCTCCCCATGCACCCCACCCCACCCCATGCACCCCTCTCGGCCCCGAAAGCATCTCAGCATCGGGCACTGATGTAATAGGACAGGAGCAAGGCCCCCAAGTAGAAGAGAATGGAGCCCACTTTTCAGCATCTTCAGAGGAGGAAATTTCATATTCTCCCTCAGCAAAACACTACAGCAGTGACTGTGCCTAGAATTCGGTCTCGAGAGTATTGAAATACTTTTGTTTATATTAGTCATTTTCCTGCCAGGTATTTTTTCATTCCTATTTCTGCATTTTATCGCATGTAAGATCTAACTACCTCCTTATGGCATTAAATAGAACAGTTACACTACTGTAAAACAGAATAGTTACACTTAAAAAAAAAGAGAGGACAAGAACAGATACAAGAGAATTAAAGTGACCCTTTAAGGACTTCCCTGGTGGCGCAGTGGTTAAGAATCACCTGCCAGGGCTTCCCTGGTGGCGCAGCAGTTGAGAGTCTGGCTGCTGATGCAGGGGACACGGGTTCGTGCCCCGGTCTGGGAAGATCCCACATGCCGCAGAGCGGCTGGGCCCGTGAGCCATGGCTGCTGAGCCTGCACGTCCGGAGCCTGTGCTCCACAATGGGAGAGGCCACAACAGTGAGAGGCCCGTATACCGCAAAAACAAACAAACAAAACAAAAAGGAATCACCTGCCAATGCAGGGGAGATGGTTTTGATCACTGGTCCAGGAAGATCCCACATGCCGCGGAACACCTAAGCCCACGCGCCACAACTACTGACCCTGCACTCCAGAGCCCGCGAGGCACAACTACTGAAGCCCAGTGCCTAGAGCCTGTGCTCTGCAGCAACAGAAGCCACTGAAATGAGAAGCCCGTGCACCGCAACGAAGAGTAGCCCCTGCTCGCCACAACTAGAAAAAGCCTGTGCACAGCAACAAAGACCCAATGCAGCCAAAAATAAGTAACATAAATAAAAATAAAATAAAATAAAATAAAAACGTGACCCTTTACAGGAGATGGTCAACAGAGAAATCAGTTCCTGCCAGTACCGTATTTTCAGATGCTAAAAATACTCCAGTAAACTGTAGTATCAAATGCCAGAATCTCACTCAACATTTCCTGTAAGCCTGAAAACGTCTGAAACCAAGACACCACTGAGTATATCTGATACAGTTTATAAACTTAATAACTCCCCTCAGCCCTTAGCTTCTTCAGAAATGATCCTTCCAAATTTCAGTTTATTCTTTCAAGGTTTAATGGAAGTTTAAAAAAACTTCATGGATATTTCAAGACTTTTTAAAAATTACTTCTACACACAGAAATAGTTCTACAGGCCCCTCTGAAAGGACGCTAGAGACCTTTTCACTACCTGAATTCAGAGTTAAAATGCAGTGGTATAACTCTTAAGTCATGAAGAAGTACTTAAAAATATGCTCAGCCGGGCTTCCCTCGTGGCGCAGTGGTTGAGAATCCGCCTGCCGATGCAGGGAACATGGGTTCGAGCCCTGGTCCAGGAAGATCCCACATGCCGTGAAGCAGCTAAGCCCGTGTGCCACAACTACTAAGGCTGTGCTCTAGAGCCCATGAGCCACAACTACTGAAGCCCACGCGCCCGGAGCCCATGCTCCACAACAAGAGAAGCCACCGCAATGAGAAGCCCGCGCACCGCAACAAAGAGTGGCCCCCCGCTCGCCGCAACTAAAAGCCGACAAGCAGCAACGAAGACCCAACGCAGCCAAAAATAAATAAATAAATTTATTTAAAAAAATGCTCAGCCGGATAAAAGCAGTGTCACATAGTGAGGGGACAGTGGACTTAAAAGGAAAAAAACTGGGTGTGAGCCCTAAGTTGGCCACATAGTGGCCGGAGGACCCCTGGTCACTTAGCTTCTCTAAGACTCAGGGGCGTTACAATGATTAAATGAGAAAACACACTCCAAAAGACTTGTTAAACTATAAAACCCTACACAAATATACACATCTGCTTATTGTGTCAAACAAAGCTTAGATGTGACTGATTTGCATAAAACATTGAAATAACTTTCAAATTATAAAGACGTCACCTAATGGCAAGACATGAAGTATATCAGCAGTCCAATTACAGCCTACTCTGTATTACTGAAAATACCTTTTAAAAAGCCAAGGGACTTCCCTGGTGGCGCAGTGGTTGGGAGTCCGCCTGCCGGTGCGGGGGACACGGGTTCGAACCCTGGTCCGGGAAGATCCCACATGCCACGAAGCAACTAAGCCCGTGCGCCACAACTACTGAGCCCACGCACCTCCGCAGCGGGAGAGGCCACCGCAATGAGAAGCCTGTGCAATGCAACGAAGAGTAGCCCCCGCTCGCCGCAACTAGGGAAAGCCGGCGCGCAGCGGCAAAGACCCAATGCAGCAAAAAATAAATTAATTAATTAAAAAAAAAAGCCAAGTCATATATCTTAATTACTTATTATGAACAAAAAAGTTCCCTCCACTATAATGGTTTTATAATTATTTTGTTGTTGAACATATTCCTCATACTTACAGAGGCAGAAAAAATGAATGTGCAGTTTTTCTATGTTAAAACAATAAATTTGAAAATTTTCCACATAAAAAAAGCTTGAAATCTGATTATTCTTTTTAAAAATAAGACACGAAAGTTTACCTCTTCTGCTCAAAATTCTTCATCTTACAAAGCCAACAACCTAATTGCTATTTTGTCTGAATGGGGACCTCTGGGCTGACTGGCAGAAGACATAAGGAAGCTACAATGGGCCTTGCAGAACAGAGTTGGCCCTTGGGATCCGTGAGTTCCGCACCTGCGAGTTCCACCAACCGCAGATGAAAAACACCAACACCTGTGGTTGGCTGAATCCGCGGATGTGGGATCCACAGGTCCCTGTCCACAGGGTGGACTCTGAGGGGCCTGAGCCCTCTCAGATTTTGGTGCCATAGGGAGTCCTGGAACGAATTCCCTGCAGAAACCCTGGAATGACTATACTGACGAATACTGGCCCCTAATTCAGGTGCTCCAAACACACTTGGGTCAACTACAGAAGCAGTTGAAGAATTCCAGCCAATAAACCCACTAACCCTGTAGATTCCAGATATGAGACTGATCTCTGCTTTCTCTTCAAACATTCCCAACTGTTTCAAAGCTGGCAAATACAGTGTCCAGAATTAAAACTGGAAACAGTCTAGAAAAATTATCAACAGACAGTATCTTATTTAAAGAAGGTTCCATAGATAAAATCACAAACGAATAAGATTAACAATATCAAACCCTCAAATTCATATGACCCAGGACCTTGGCGCTGGTACAGACCTGCAGGAAGAGTTCTGCTTCCAGAGTCCTGGTACAGCCCAGAGTGGTCCTGCATGAAGCCATCACAGAGCAAAGGCTAGCAGCTGGGGACACAGGTGCCCACACTGGGCCATCTGGCCTCTGGGTACCAGCACAGCCACCTACACTGTCCATCTGGAATGGTCCTCACAGCCCTGACTGCTCATCTGGGAGGCAGAGCTAGCTAGCACTTTTACGTTCTTACTTTTCTGACTTCAGTGAGAGGTCAGAAACTATTCTTTCTGCCTCTCAGGTCTCTGCGAGATGAAGCGCTGTGACTCACTGCACGGGGAGCTGGGGCCCCCGCACCTGTCTCCGGAGTTAACAAGGCACTTAAGTCAAAGGCCGTGTGATGCACTCGGATCCGGAGCCGGGAGACCTCCTCCCTAACAGCCTTGGTCCCCTTCTCATCACAACGAGGACCCTGACAAGCTAACATGCAGAGTTAACACCACAGTCATGTGGTTTGAACCAGACAAGACAGATGAAAGTACCTAGCGACACCCATGCAGAGGCTCACAAAGCCCAGCAGCTCAGAATTACACGTGGACCACACTGTGCTGAGTCTCCTAAAAGATGCCTACATTTTAACAGCACCAATGTTCTTGTGAAGTTATTTAAAATTACTACAGTAAAATTCTAACCACCTTCTGTTCTTGTTAATATACTTCTAAACCAGCAGCTCAAATATAACTTTATCAAAATAAAGATGCTCAAATGCTACTTCTTGCTTCCCTGAGTCCCCAAACCTCGTGTTGCTCCTCCGTCCTCTGAGCAGTAGGTGCCCTTTGCATCGCTCTCCAAGGGCACTATTAGAAGCTGCTCGCGTTTCTTCAAGAAGCAAACTTAAAGTGGTCGGTGAGGAACGTGCACCGTTAAAGGGATGGAGGGAGATGACAACCAAACTACGTGAGGCCCCAGATGTCCAGCGGAATCATCTCCAGGCCACAGTGGGTATCTGTACCCTTGGAGACTCTACCACAGTAACTAACAGAAATGTGTCACATCCCTCAGATGTGATGAAAGAAAAACACTGGGAAAGTATGAAAACCATTTGTCAAACAGAATTTTGCTCATTCCCACGCTGCTTTTTCTGTGATGGTCCTCTCACAGAGAGACGCCTCACCGGACCGCAGGTGCAGGTCCCGGCCTTGCATCTCACTCTGAAGTGGCGATCACCTGGAGTGCGGCCCTCTGCCAATCACCGATCTCTTCACCTTGATGATGACCTGTCCCACCCACCCCCACCCCCAGTCAGGCACACTGCTGGAGATTAGACTCTCCTCAGCCCCCCCTGGAACGATCATCACTAAACCTGTATGAGACCACCAGCCCTGAAAAGGCAGGGAACATGTCTCATCAGCTTCTTCCTCAAAGCACTTAGCACGACATTGTGCAAGTAACAGTTATTTCCTCCAACGCTTATTGAATGAGAAGTACGTGCTATGACTCAATTCTGTTGTAATCCGCCTAGCTTCATTTTGTCATCTTCTTGATTGCAAGACAATTTAAAAAACAAGTCACACAAAGCAGAATGGACTGCTCCTGGTTTCGTGGTGAAGACTGTCAGTCCCCTTCCTCCTTGGCACATGGCTGGTCCACGCTTCCCCATCGTGCTGGTAGCTGGAGGCCCCACAGAATGTGCGTAGAAGGATGTGCGCCTCTTCCAGGCCTGGCCCATAAAAGCCTCTCCTGCTCCTTCCTCCGTCCGCTGCTCCCATCCAGAGAAGGGAAGGGTGACCCCAGAGAATCTTAGAGGCCAAACATTCGAAAAGGAAGACCCTCCAGCAGGCTGGGTCCTCGGATAACTGCTTTAAAGAGCACCACTCCTCCCGCACAATGCTCACACGCTCACGCTCACACTCACACACACACACACACACAAAACTGCAACCACCTGAGGCTGTTATGGGATTGAGAAATGAGCTTGGATTGTGAGGTCATTACACGTTTGGATCTGTTTGTTACTGCAGTCACACCTACCCTAACCATTCTAGGATCATTTGAAATTGACACAAGTCACTTCCCTTATTCCCCTACATTTGTTAATCATAATTTATACCAAAAGGCTTGCAGGACTTCCCTGGTGGTACAGTGGTTAAGAATCTGCCTGCCAGTGCAGGGGACACGGGTTTGGTCCCTGGTCCAGGAAGATCCCAAATGCCACAGAGCAACTAAGTCTGTATGCCACAACTACTGAGCCTGCGCTCTAGGGCCCGCAAGCCACAACTACTGAGCCCACGTGCCACAGCTACTGAAGCCTGCGCGCCTAGAGCCTGTGCTCCGCAATGAAAAGAAGCCACCGCAAAGAGAAGCCCACACACCACAAAGAGTAGTCTCCGCTCGCCACAACTAGAGAAAAGCCTGTGCGCAGCAACGAAGACCCAACACAGCCAAAAATAAATTTAATTAATTAATTAAAACAAACAAACAGGGCTTCCCTGGTGGCGCAGTGGTTGGGGGTCCGCCTGCCGATGCAGGGGACGCAGGTTCGTGCCCCGGTCCGGGAGGATCCCACGTGCTGTGGAGTGGCTGGGCCCATGGGCCACGGCCGCTGAGCCTGTGCGTCCGGAGCCTGTGCTCCGCAATGGCGTAGGCCACAGTGGTGAGAGGCCCGCATACCGCAAAAAAACAAAAAAACTAAAACAAAAGAAAAAACAAAAGGCCTCCAAAATGTACAGGTTACAGACCTAAATGGACAAGCTGAAAATAATAAGTGCCTACAATTCCTGGAAGGAAAGATTATTAAAAAACCATTTAAAAAAAAAATTAAGATAACTCACCAGCACAGGTGCTTGACTGGAGAAACAGCTCATAACAAGAACCCAGCTGGGTGGTTTTGCTAATCTAGAGAGACCCAACCTCGTCCTGTTAGCTCCCCACAAGCCTCCTGCCCTTCTCCGAGGGACTCCGTGCAGATCAAGCGGACACCCTCTTGTTTCTGGTGAGACAGCAAAGATGCCCACTGCTGGCCCATCGTCACCAGGAGCAGGTACTTCACAGGCCAAACTGCGCCCTGAGAGAACTAAGAGCCCAATCTGAGCAACATGAACGGTGTTGGTCCCCAATTCCAGTGCAACAGAAAGTATTCATTCAACCCAGGCAGCACTCTGTAGTAATAAAACCACCCTGTATGTCTCTGAGAGACCTGCAACAATTATCTGTACAACTATATTTAATATAAGTCATTTATATACAAATTATTACTATTACTATAGTATGGTTTTTTAAATTTATTTATTTAATTAATTAATTTATTTGGCTGCGTTGGGTCTTCGTTGCTGCTCGCGGGCTTTCTCTAGTTGCGGCGAGCGGGGTCTACTCTTTGTTGCGGTGCGCGGGCTTCTCATCGCGGTGGTTTCTCTTGTTGTGGATCATGAGTTCTAGGCCTGCGGGCTTCAGCAGTTGTGGCTCGTGGGCTCTAGAGCACAAGCTCAGTAGCTGTGGCGCACAGGCTTAGCTGCTCTGCGGCATATGGGATTTTCCCAGAGCAGGGCTCAAACCTGTGTCCCCTGAATTGGGAGGCGAATCCTTAACCACTGCACCACCAGGAAAGTCCCTATAGTATGTTTTATTAACGTCTTCTTAATCATTGTTTAAGCGTGTATTAACATGTCTTCTGCCCCTAGGCTGAAAGCTTTATAGTCTGGTGGGAGGAGCAAGGCACTCGGCCCCAGCACCCAACACTCACTGCTCCATAAATATTAATGAAATGAATGCATTAAAAGAACAAATGCACAACTACGGCACTTCCCTCTGAAGAAGATGAGGTTGAGGTTGTCTTCTTTGGCTTTGAAATCCTACACTATGTTATAGGTCCAACGTGCTTCACAGTTTTTGGAAGTTCTTTCACGTACTCTCATCTGATCCTTGCACAATCCTGCAATTGTGCCAGGATGACACTGGGGCTCAGGTGATGGAACTTAGGTCTTCTGACTCCTCAAGCCAGAGTTCTTTCTACGGAAGGTAATATTCTCTCTTCCACATCCAGAAATATTCAAAGCAGCGTCTAAAAACCTCAGCTTTAATTTCTCTGTCCCTTTTTAGAAATCACTGTGGAACACCATAACCAAAGATAGCAAGTATTTAGAAAATAGCAAGCATAAGGAAAATATCACAAAATACTGTACACTCAAAATGAAAAAACTTCCAAATATTTTGTCCCCATTAGCTCTACAAGAAGCAAAGGCAGAAAGGAAACACAACATCCAAGTCCTCACTCTCAGCGCAGAGCTGGGTCCCTGCCAGCACTACATCCCGCTTCCCTACAAACCCAAAGGTCCAGGCCCGCAGGCCCAACCTCACTTAGGTCCCCTCACACCCACAAACACCTGCTCCTCCCCTGGAAGAGCACTCACTTATTACAGCAAACAAGGATGGCAAGAGCTTTTCTACGTGTTTCTCGCAAGGAAAAGAAAGAACAGGGGAAGAACAGAAATACAAGAAAATAACCATTACTTACAGACTAGAATTTATAGATTTGAAAGGCTTTTTTCTACTGTCAATTCAACCCACAACCACTTTTAAGTATCTATGATTTCCCAGATTCATTATAAACACCATGAGGGCTTCCTCTCTTGGCATCTCTGGGGTCAAATGCTATTTGAGACACTGAGGATTCAAAAACAAATGATGTCACTTGTCCATAAGGCAGCTCTCAAAACACACACAAATTACTATACATAAGGCACTATAAGTGCTACACAAATGCACTTATGAAATGAAGAAAAGTGACCAGTTAGGAAGGATGAAAAAGGCTTTATGAAGAGTTCAGTCTTGCAAGATGAGTAGGATCGGGGAAGGCAAAAGAAACAGTGTGTGCAGAAACACAGAGAAATAGCACACCAGTGGTGTGCCGGTAAGCCGGGTTTCATTAGAACAAGAGGCTCATGGATTGTGGAAAAGGATGGAAAAGAATTTGGAAACACAGAGGATAAATGTCCTTAAATATAATGCCAAGGAATTTGGACTTTATCATGTAGGCAACTCGGCGAATCATCTCGCTTTTCTAAGCAGGGTCAATGACCAACCAAATCTACACATTAGAATGGTAACTCTGGAGGCAGGCAGAGGATGAGTAAACATGCAGACTGTCAAGAAAACAAGGCAGAAAGTCACTTTACCAACCAAGGCAAGAGGTGGTCAAGGCCTAAGGGCAACAGCAGCAAAAATAGGGAGAAGGGGAAAGTGAAGCCTAACAAGTTTTTTTGGACTGGTGAGACTGGAAGAGAAAAAACAAAACAGGTAACTGACGTTTCTAGCCAGAGCTCAATGATCACATCATTAACCACGTTAAAGAGTAAAGGAGAAATCGTGTTTTCGTTTTAATCACTTCTTCCGGGAATGAACGGAAAATGAAAGCTTTCAGTTTTGAAAATGGCAGTTTGTTCTGTTTTAAAATTATCTGTAGCATGCCAGGTTAAGCTCCGAGAGGTACTCTGAGATATGAGACTTGTCCTCAAACGTCTGTGAGTGACAACTGGAGACATAAGATTCAAGACGCTTTGGTGAGATGCTCTAAGAGCAGATGATTCCACTGACAGATGGGCAAAGACAGAATTCACATTCAATCTTCGAAGAAAATCAGCCTAGGAAGGATAGAGGGGAATGACAAGCAGAGAAAGATGATGACAACAAATCTGAAATGAGAGTTCTAAGTCCAATACCAAGTTTGGTGTTCACACACTCACAGGTCACAAAACATGTCAAATGATCATGACACTGGAACCACGAAACACAACAAAAGATAAAGGAAAGAGGACAGCCAAGCAGCAAATCACAATGCCAATGAAAGCCACATGCGAAATGAGTCACCACAGGGCACACCACAAATTCCAAACACCTGCACAAAAAGGAATGAGCAGACCAACTGGGAAACCTTAAGACCCCAGTATAGCTCCATCCATTAGCTTACTGTCAAGATCTGTCCCCTCTACACCAAACTTTTACTCCAGAGAACCACAGGGGCTGTGGACAGGTTAACATACATTGTCATCTAGTTATCTCAAGGGGGACGCAGACCAAAATAAGCTCCTAAAGAAGGCAGGAGGTGCAGAACTGCATGTGGGATACCAGTTAAATAACCAATCATCTGCATTTAAAATACTGTCCTATACTGCAAACGTTTTGTTTTTAAAAGCAAGGAAGCTGGAGGCATAAGGCAAGAGAAGGTGGAGTCACTGGCAATGAGGATGTGGAGGGGGATTAACAACAAGTGTGAAACTACCAGATACCTCAACTTCCATTTGCACCAACACCAACAGCTGCGCTAAGACCAATGCTTGGCATGTCCTAAGACTTGATGCACTTCAAAGCACTTTTACACCTTCCTTTCTTTTGGAAGTGGCAAAATACAAGGGGACAATAACTTTGGCAAAGCTGATACTGGACTTGGTTCTATCTCTGATGATTATCCATATTACACTCAGTTAACCAAATTCAATCCGCTCACAAGTAAAATGAGCTTGTTTTGAGGTCTTTTTTCATTTTATCTCCCTTAATTTATTTGAGCAGAGTGCCAAGCACTAGCAGACCCTCACCAGGGGCTACCACCCTTCCTTCCAGAGGTCTTTATTAGCTGTACTCCCGTGGGAAAATCGCTAACTTCTTTAGGTCTCAATTTCCCCACCTGTCATGATGCCTTCCTTACAGGGTTGTTTGCGGATGAGATAATTAATGTAAAGTGGTTTGTAAACCAGAGTACAATACAAGATGTAAAGCAGAATTGTCTCCAGGCCTGGCAAATAGCAGCTGCTCCCATTTTATCTCTAAAGGAACCGAAAACACCAGGAAGGTTAAATGACGAGCATCCAGGAAGATCGGGTAAAGAACTCAACACCTACCCTCACGTCTCCCGTCACCCCACACAGCTTGCTCAGACCTCAAGTACCCTCCACCCGCTCAAGGCCCTCCCACATCACCTTAATTTTCTTAATACTCAGGTTAGGGGGAGGGCGACTGCAAACGAAAGAGGCAAAAGGATACCACAAAATGACTCGCCCAAGGTCAAAACAGCAGAGCAGAAGGAAAGGAAACGCTGGCTGCCCCCAGCGGAGGCCACGTCTCCGCGACTCCCACACCGCCGAGCAGCGCCGCGCCCCCGCGTCCCAGGGCGCCTCGGCCTCCAGCGCGCGCGCCCCGCCGCGCCCCTCACCGCCGGCCCGCGCCCCTCTGCGTCCGCGCCCGGCCCCCAGTCCCCCGCGGACCCCCTGAGGCGGGACCCGCTGAGGAACCCAAAGGTTCAGCGTCCACACGACTGGGCCCACCCGCGTCCCCTTCCACGCCGTCGGCCTCACGCACTATGGCGCTCCACACCGGGGGTCCCGCCGCCGCCGCCACCGCCGCCGCCGCCGCCTCCGGGCCAGAGCCGCCCGGACACCCAGTCCCAGCATCCCCCGGGCAGCGCGAGCCCGAGAAGGCCGCGGACTTCCTCCACCAGCTCCGCCCCCGCCGCAGCCCAGGGAAGAGCCCGCCGCCGGCGCTGACGGAATGCGCCCCTGGCCAATTGAAACGCGCGTGCGGAGGGGGCGTGCTTACGGACTTCTCTGGCGGCCAATCGAAACGCGCACCCGGAGAAGGGGTGGCTACCGCTAGCGGGCCCCGCCCCGTCCGTGCTTCCGCTAGGGCGGAAGAGGCGAACAGAAACTTTCCCAGAGTTCCTCCGAGCTCGGGGACCCACTGAGGGGCTGCGGCAGTCGGGGTGGGGCGGGGCCGATGCTGTGGGCGGGGCAGGCTGCGGTGGGCGGGGCTGTGGGCGGGGACGCGCGGGCCCCACCCCGTCCCCGCGGGTCCGCTCTGCTTGTTACCGGGAACGGCAGCGGCGGTCCTGCGGTTCACCTAATGTTTCGCCGGAAAGTGAAACCAGCGCGGGCTGCAGCCTCCGAGCGTGCGTTCGCGGCGGCCAGCGGGGCGCGTGGTCAGCCGGAGACCTGAGCGCCCGCCCGGGGCCGAGCCGGCAGGGCGAGGCCGGGGGCGTCCGGGGGAAGGGTCGGGGAGGGCCCTTGGGGGCGGGGGCGGACCAGGAGCGGAGCCAGGGGCCATGGCGGCGCCCGCGGACCCAAGGCGGCTGTGCCGGCTGGTGCAGGAAGGCCGGCTGTGTGCCCTGCGGGAGGAGCTGCGGGCTGCGGGGCGCGCCGGCTGCGCGGGGCCGGCCAGGGACACCCTTCTGCATTGCGCCGCGCGCCACGGCCGCCGGGAAATCCTGGCCTATCTGGTCGAGGCCTGGCAGCTGGACATCGAGGCTGCCAACAGAGACTACAAGCGGCCTCTGCACGAGGCTGCCGCCATGGGCCACCGGGACTGCGTGCGGTATCTGCTGGGCCGAGGGGCCGCGGTCGACTGCCTGAAGAAGGCCGACTGGTAGGTGGCGGAACTTGCGGAGAGACCCTCACCATTCCCCGCAGAATCGTAGATTCCCGCTCCTTGGTCGGCCTCCACGCCATAGCCCCTCAGCCTTCCCCTATTGAGCAGAACATGGTTGCTACCCTTATGGGGTTACTGCTCCGATCTTCTGTTCCAGACTGCCTCCCATGATAGAGCAGAGAACAGTAAAGTACATGATCAGATAGAATATAAGCAAACTACAAATTGTCTATATGTCCTACGTATAGCATGAGCCCCAGGGCGGGATGTTCTTCTAGGAACATGTAGCTAAATGATTACTTCACCAGTGACATTGTTTTAACTTTATACTTTGAAATTCGTAGTTATAGGTTCTCAGAAATTTGCAAAGACATGGGAGAAGTCCCATGCACCTTTCCCCCATCTTCCCCCAAAGTTAACATGTTAACAGCCACAGTAAGGTAACAAGAAGAAGGAACCGCAATTGCTACAATCAGTATACTTACTCGGATTTCACCAGTTATACGTACACATGTGTGTGTGGGGGGGTACTCTGTGTGATTTTATCACGTGTAGCCTTGCATGACCACCTCCACAGTCAACGATGCTCACCTGTAACCATCACACAAAGTAATTGCATTGTGTTAGATCCACATCGTTTTTAGTACTATGTCTGTCCACCTCCTTAGAGGTTATGAACATCTGAAGATTCATAACATAATGAAGTTCCTGAATGAATCCACAAGGGATTCCTGATCTGATATAAATAAGGAACACATCAGACAGCCAGATAGCTAAACAAAGTGCATCTTGCCCACTGGCATGGGGGGGTGGGGGGCGTAGACCTGGTGACTTTTTGAGGTTTGCACTTTGGCTGTGACTAAGCACAAAACTGATTTTCTTATGCTTATCCAGTTCTGTGGGTAAGGAAACAGTCTTCCCAAACAACCGTTAAAAGGGCACGTTTCATTTGATTGTGTGCTTGGGAAGTGCAGTTACAGTGAGACATTTTTGCCTGTTCTCACCTTGCTGGCTTTCTCAAGTACCTTCCCTGGATTCATTCCCTCTGTGAAGCACTCTTGAAGATTCCAGCCTTCATTTATCTGGGTGTCTCCCTCTTGATTTCTCATTCACTATCATTACTACATTACCAAAAATAAAAAATCAAAATAGTGTTGGTAATTAAGTAATGTCAAAGCAGTCTCAGAGGACAGATCCTGGCTGAGACCCATGTAGTTACGTTGAGCTTCAGCTGGGCCAGCCCCTGGGACAGGAGGTAAACAAGACCTGCCCCTGCTTCCGAGAGTCATAGCAGATGAGAAGGCAGAAGCACAAAATCACTGATGTGGGAGAAGAGGAGTTGATAGTGATGTAGTTCACTGTCCCATGGTTGTGGACACACATCAGTTCAGAACCTTATTGTAATCACGCCGTTTCATTTGCTCCACCAATGTAGGCTCCTTACGGCAAGGCACTTTGTCATCTGCTCTGTTTTAACTCCGTTTCAGAACAGTTTAATTATCGGTTACTGATTGAGGTGAATGGGATAAGTCCAGCACAGTACTTCTTATGCAAATATTAAGCACAAACTGTGATTTTGACTAGTTCTGTTCCAATTCAGTGCCATACTAAAAACTAGTTCAGAAACAACTTTGCCTCCTCAGTATTCCCCACCTGTAGGGGCACCCACGTCACAGTCATTTTCCCCTTGTTAATTCTCCCAGGGCCCTCACGACAGGCAGGGAAGTTGCCAGCCAAAGCTGTTTTCCTGCTTCCCAGACTCTCGAGTCCTCTAGGTCTTCCGTCTCTGCCAAGGGTGTGCGTTTTTCTGAAGCCCTGGTCGAGCGCTTCTAATGCCTCAGCTGCCCTTCCGTCTGACAGCTTGTCCCGATTGATCTTAGGACTCCTCTGATGATGGCTTGCACAAGGAGGAATCTTGAGGTGGTCCAGGACCTCGTGGAGCATGGCGCCAATCCACTGCTGAAGAACAAAGATGGCTGGAACAGTTTCCACATTGCCAGCCGAGAAGGCGACCCTCTGATCCTCCAGTACCTGCTCGCTGTTTGCCCAGCTGCCTGGAAGACAGAGAGCAAGATTGGGAGAACCCCGCTGCACACGGCAGGTATGACCTGGAGCTGTGCGGGATGCCACCCACCAGGGAGCGAGGGGTTGGGGAAATGGCAAGGAATACGAGCAGCTTTGGGGTATTTTGGCAAACACTTAGTTTCTAAAACCAGTGTCACCGGGCCCTTAACATGCTCTTCTTTCTTGTTTTAGGTGACTTTTCACATACATTTGTCTTCTCCTCCCCAGTTAGATGGTAGGCTGGTTCTGTTCCTTACTAAGTCTTTGACCTTGGGCAAGGAACTTAGTCTCTTGAGCAGGTTTCCTCAGCCACAAAATAATGATAATGATGATGCCCATATCACAAGGTCGTAGGGATTAAGGCACATGCAAGGCCCTCTGTGCAGTGCTCCACACGCAGTGAGCACGGGACAGCTACAGCTGCTATTTTCACAACCATTTTGACATTATTATTATTAAAAGCAAAAGGAAAGGGGACTATTTCCTTTTATCTTCAGTAATACCTACTATGGTACTGTCCATTTAAATAAATATAGGTGCTTATAATTAAATACCAGGGCTCAATGGATGTGACTTATCTAGTGACAATGTTGAATATAAATCTGGACTACCATTTTCATTGTTTGGAGTAATTATCCTTAACTCTGAACTGTTTATTTGTAGATTATCTTAGTTGAAAGCAAAAGCACCACGGTATAAGACAAAAGGGGCACTAAGCAGACCAAGAGTCCAGGTCAAGACATTTAGAACATAATCTTTAGCCCTCTGGATAGCACATTGAATTAGAATACAGGGCTTTTAGGTTTCTCTGAAATCAATGCCTGTGACATGATGTAATTGAGGAGATAGGCACACAGTTATTCTGGCCACAGTTAGGGACTAAAGAATCCTTTATAAAACTTTGCACATGAGTGGAAAAACTTCTCTGCTCATGAATTGTTTGATGAACTACCCTGCTCTTGTGGAGAAACAGTCAGTGCCCAGTCATTCACACAAAATAGTGGAGAGTAGGTAGTCAAAATCTTTTTTTTTTTTTTTTTTTTTTTGGCCACGCCGTGTGGCTTGTGGGATCTCAGTTCTCTGACCAGGGATTGAACCCGGGTTAGAGCAGAGAAAGCTCGCAATCCTAACCACTAGGCCACCAGGGAACTCCCTCGAAATCTTTATTATAGAGGATAGTTATTTCTAGCAGGAGAATTAAATTCCTGGTTATTTTGTCATGGATTACTCTTAAAATGTTTTACATTTCTTGGGAAAAAACTGACTGGTCCTAGGGATTTGTAGCACGAAAGTGAGGAGGCAGGTTTAAGATTGAATGTTTGCCATCAGAGTCTCATAAAGACAAGATAATCAAGTGTGAGCCTTGTACCTGTTAAGTGAAAACATCACCCTTTACCACTCATCGAGCTAAATTTGTCTTTTTCTGGGGCGGTGGCAGTGTACCTAACTTAATACTCTTTCCTGGAAGTTACAGCTAGAGGGATGGGGCACAGAGAGGTGCCAGGAGGGAAGAAGCATTTTGGTTTTGTGCTAAAAAGCTCTCATTCTCAACTCTCTCCACCCAGCAATGCATGGCTGTTCAGAGGCAGTAGAGGTGCTTCTTCAGAGGTAAGAACAGAACAGCAGATTAAGGAAAATATTTGCTAATTGACAGTTAATATCAGTGCTGCATAATATCAGAGCTCAGACAAAATGTTCATAAAGAATCTAAGGTACCAAAACAGACATGAACAAAGGACTTAAGCAGATAAAGAAGGTGAAACAAAAATAGCTGACAAACCTGGGGAAACATTGGCCTTTTATCTGTTCATTCAACAGACATTCATATGCTCACTCAGCACTCACTGTACCAGGCACAGGGGCTACCACAGCAACAAGATAATGCGGTTTCCCCCCCAACCCATGGAACTCACAGACGGGCAGGGAAGATAGACGCTGCCCATGTCGTGTGAGTCTGATGAGCATTACAGGGAATTGCGAGGTCCCCACAACAGCATGGGACGTGGCCTAGGGGTGAGGGATCTTGGCCCCAGTGACACTGATGCTATGACCTGGAAGAGGCTGAAAATGGGGGCAGGGTGGAGGGGGCATTCCAGGCAGAGGTGACAGTACCGTGAATGCTCAGGGCCGGGGACAAACACAGTGCACGGAAGAGACCAAAAGAAGATAGGCACTTGCTGTGTCCCAAGAGTGACGGGGAGGCTGCAGAGGAAGGGCGATTCAGGGCCAGTGGGACACTGGGCACCACCTGAGGATTCCAGATCTTGTGCTAAGCATATAAGATACCACTGAATAATAAGAGATTTTCATTTTTCAAAGATCCCCTGGTTGCAAAACAGAATGGATTGGAGGGGGAGCAAGCGTGGGTGCTGTGAACGCAGTCCGGCGGCTGTTGCAGTTGAACAGGAGAGATGGTGGTGGCTGGACCACGATGCTGACTATAGGGTGAAGAGAAAGGTCTGGAGACACTTGAGAGGTGGAATCACCAGATCTCGGTGAATAAAGGGACAAACGGAATGAGGGAGAAGGACGAGTCCAGGATAATGGCCAGGTGTCTTGTTTAAGCAGCTGGTGCTGTGCTGGTGCCACCTGCCGAGGTAGATGACACCTGGGGAGGAGGGGCAGGCTTGGGGAGAAGCTGGCAGTGTCACTTTTGGGCATGTTGAGTCACATGTACCTATGAGACACCCAGGCAGAGACATCCAGCGGGCAGTTAGACACAGATTTTAGCCCAGAAGAGAGGTGTGGGCTGAGATACAGGAGGGGGCCTCGTCAACATGGAAGTGACGATTGAATCCATAGGATGGAAGTGGTTACCTAGGAGACGATGAGTGAAGAGGAGGAGGCCTCATGTAGTGCCCCGAAAGCATCACTGTGTAGGGCTTGCCTCCTACGCGTTGGGACTGTATACCTGCAGTCATAAATACTCCTTCCTTCATTCAACAGATGTTTTCTAAGCACTTCCTGTGTGTGTTAAGCACTGGGTGATAAGCAGTTAACACCGTTCTTTCCCTAACAGCCTTCAGGCTAGTGTGGAAGCCAAGTATAGACACACAATCACAGAAATGTCATAAAATTTCAAATGGTGATGATACTACAAAGGGAAAGTCCACAATGCTTTGCGGGAGCAGGGGTCGTCCTGTAGATCTGGGGGAGAAGATGGGCCTCTGAGGTCCTCCTGAAGCTGAGATTTGAAGGATGCCTTGGAGTGGCCAGGTGAAGAATGGCACTAGGATGTTCCAAGCAGAGGGGACCAGCAAGTGCAAAGGCAGCAAAGAGCCTGGCACCCTGGGGAGCAGAAGGAGGTGGGACAGG
The DNA here is from genome assembly GCF_963455315.2 of Globicephala melas. Lineage (NCBI taxonomy): Eukaryota > Metazoa > Chordata > Mammalia > Artiodactyla > Delphinidae > Globicephala > Globicephala melas. Next base: position 25,194,925 of record NC_083315.2, read on the forward strand.
CAGGACCGTTGAAGGTAGGAACAGAAGAAGATGGGACAGGTGAGAGGTAGGGCCGAGAGGAAGGGGAGACAGGTGTGACCACGAGGAAGGTAGGAACGGAAGAAGGGAGGACTGGGGAGAAGGGAAGACGGGTAGGAATGAAAGGAGGTAGGACCATGAAGCAATAGGAACAGAAGAAGGAGGACAAATAGGCTGTGGGACCGAGAAGAAAGTGGGACTGGACAGAAGGGGGGTCGCCTTAAGCACAGGGAGGAGGGGCCAGAGGATCCCGGAGAAGTGAGTGGATGCCACATAATCCTGACCGTGGGAGGTCATGTTGAGGTTTTAGGCTTTGTCCTTTGTGGTTGGGAAGTAGTTAAAGCTTTTAACCAGGAGAGGCTGTACCCAAATTACATGGTGAAAAGATTACTCTGTTAGTGGTGAGAACAGAATGGCTGGGCCAGAACCAAAGAGAGAAAAATGGGTAGGAGGCTGTTGCGTGTTGACTTGGTCTTTTGTTTTCTTTTTCCCGGCTGCACTGGGTCTCGGTTGCTGCACATGGGCTTTTCTCTAGTTGCAGCAAGCAGGGGCTATTCTTAGTTGTGGGGTCAGGGCTTTTTTTTTTTTAACATCTTTATTGGAGTATAATTGCTTTACAATGGTGTGTTAGTTTCTGCTTTATAACACAGTGAATCAGCTATACATATACATATATCCCTCTTGCGTGGGCTTCTCATTGCGGTGGCTTCTCTTGTTGTGGAGCATGGGCTCTAGGCGCATGGGCTTCAGTAGTTGTGGCACACGGGCTTCAGTAGTTGTGGCACACAGGCTTAGTTGCTCCGTGGCAGGTGGGATCTTCCCAGACCAGGGCTCGCACCCGTGTCCCCTGCCTTGGCAGGTGGATTCCTAGCCACTGCGCCACCAGGGAGGTCCCTGTTGACTTGGTCTTAAGGGGTGAAGACAAAGATGGAGACAAGGATACAGTTTTGTTTAATATTTTGGATGTAGAATTGAGAGGTTTTGGTAATAGATTGGCTATGAGGGATGAGGGGTGACTTCAAGGTTCTGCATGAGAAGCTGGAGAGATCATGGTCCCTAAAATGTGACAGGAAGCTTAGAGGAGGAGAAGGTTTGCTGGGGAAACCAACCTGCTCTCGAAGAGCTCAGTACAGATACTGAGGTAGGGAAGGAGGGCAAGCACTCCAGATTCTCACGGATCATCTATAAGGCAGCTGGTCAGGAGTCAGCACCGTTGGGTTTGAAGCAGTGACTGTTCCCAGCTGTTACTTTGTGTTTGGGCTCTAGGTGCCAGTATGAACCGGACTGCAGAGACAAGTGTGGCCTCACACCCTTCATGGACGCCATCCAGTGTGGACACATCGACGTAGCCAGGCTGCTCCTCGAAAAACACAAGGTATAGAAATGGTTTGGTTTTATCCCTTTAGTTCTTCCTACAAGTTTTAGATCATGGGATAAACAGGAAGCATTGTTCAGATCATGGGTTCAAATCTCAGCTCTGCCACATCCCCCCCTCTGAGGTCCCCTTTACCTCTTTAAGCAGCAGTGTTTCCATTTGTAAAACAGGGTTACTATAAGGATTACATAACATAATGTACATAAAGCAGTTAGCAAAATAAGTATTCAATAAATAGTAGTTGTTTCGTAATAATAATAACAACGGACTCTCCCCAGTGACTCTATTTGTTTGGCACTTTAGCCTACAGCGTTGAATCTTAACCATTTTTTTTGGTTAGAGCATCCTTTGGGAATCTGACAAAAGCTTTGTATGTATCATGTGCCCAGGAAAATGTACGTAGACCACAGAGTTTTGCCAAAATGTCAGAAGTCCATGGTCCCAGGTATCTCTGCTCCTTACTTTTGTTCATGTCTCTCCCAACCTCTAGGCTTGTGTTTCTGCTGAGGACTCCCTGGGGGCCCAGGCCATCCACCGGGCAGCAGTCACTGGGCAGAATGAGGCCGTCCAATTCTTGGTCTCTGAGCTTGGCATCAACGTAGATGTGAGAGCAGCCTCCACCCACCTCACAGCACTTCACTACGCAGCTAAGGTTTGTTTCTTTCCAGAACAGTGTTCCTGCTTCCTGAGGCTTGCCTAATTCTGTTGATGAGTAACCCTGTAGTCGTGGTTCTTTTGCTCGATCTCTATGGAAAAAAGAAATTGCCCATGACATACTCTTAAAATGGTCATGATTCTAAAGCCCTGTGGCCCTTTAAATAGAAACCTGCCTTTATTTGTTTCTGGGTAAAAACTGAGAAGAGCCCTTTACTCCATGTAATGTCTGGGCTCTGTGTTCCCTCCTGCCCTTTTTTGTTTTCAGGAATAATGTTATTTGAAGCCGTAAAAATCCATCGTATGAACTTCCTAGTTCCTTATCCTTTTACTGGATTTCAGAAGATTTCTTTAAGGAAAGGGAATTGCATTTACTGGGCTCTCTGATGTATGAAGTATTGAAGACACACAAAAGTTTTCGCTAGAAAACTAGCCACTATCTTTAATATTATTGGCCGCCTGCCTTTACTTGTTTTCCTAGCAACAGGAATAAACATTTTTCTGGTGAACTGCACTCCCCTGCCTGTGTTCCCCCTTTGAGAACGTGGGTATACAGTTGAGGGTGGGCTAAGAGCATGGTCTATGGCCACGGGGATAAAAGCGAGTGGGAAGATTGAACCTGCAGCCTTGGTTTCAGTCTCAGCAGGTACTGACAGGCTAACTGGCTGGACAAAGGTATATTGATTGCTTCACGAAGGACAATGCCAGCTATGATAAGAATCCCATCCAGGGGAGGTTACGCTCTTTTCCAGTTTATTTCTCCCCTAAAGATTTAGCAAAGAGTGTGTTTGCTTGGGACATTTAGAATTGTGCTTTCTGAGTAAATCACAAGATTTATACTCCTTACACTGAGGGAAACCCAACCATAGTGGTCAGTGATTTGGCTACAAAATTGATCATCTGTATTCTAATAACTAAACGTCACCTACATCTTTAATGATTTATGCTGAAGTTCGAGAGTAATGTGATGAGCCTTCCTTTGGATATGAAAATTCAGTTTCAGCAGTCGAGTATTTTAGAAGAAGCACCTAATGTGCATTAGAGTTTGTGTTTAAGACTTGCTTTTGTTGTTACAGTGGTAACACCTTTATTTCAACTCTCAGGAAGGACACGTAAGCACAATTCAGACACTCTTGTCCTTGGGTGCCGACATCAACGCCAAGGACGAAAGAAATCGATCAGGTACGACCTCATTTTACACGTGCTTTGAAAATTATTAGTAAACTGAATGTAAACAATGTAAACAATGGACTTCTATGTTAAAATCATCACTTTTAATATTATTCCTCTAGTAGCTCAGCAACTTTTCCTTAAAAAAGCACCTCTTCCATTTGCAAAGCTATAGAACTACTGCTGTTACCATGGTAACAATGATGACTACTACTCCTTACTGCTGCTGGTATTACTGTTGTTGTTTTGATTATTTTAAACCACACAACATATGTGACATCAAAGCACTTTCTATCTTAATCCATGATCACACCAGCTCCCCAGGTGTTACATAGATTCTTCATAGGTCTTCTCTCCACGGAATGTATTTTAAAACCTTAATCACTATAATTTTTTAGATTTTGGGCTCAGAAAGATATATTCAGAGCTAATTCCTTAGACCTGGACTTTAGAATAAACCTTCTTAGCACTCTATGCACCAGTGTCCATCTTGCAAGGGTTAAGTAGGACCTTGTGATGCCTCACAACTCACTCCAGGGCTGCAGAGGAAGATCACTAAGTCCCAGGACACAAACTTTCTCCTAACGACAGGGGAGCAGGACCCAGGATCATGGCTCACAGCACATCAGAAACCCTCAGCGCCAATTTCTAACCAGAATGGGAAGATGTGTCAGCAGTTTTTCTTTCTGTTACGTCATTCTCACTCATGGTGATATTTTCACTTACACAGAGAATTCACAAAACTTTGAAAATGTCTTCTGTACTATTTAAAGTCTCCTATTTCTCATTAACTTACTTTGTTGTTTTAGACAAGTCTCTCAAATTCTCTCTGATTGGTTTTGTTACTTTTAAAACCATTTGTGACCAAGTCAGGTTAAAAGGAAAAATGTTTTGATCCAGAATAGGCAAAGTCATAGGGAAGAATATGGAACTATGAAATCTGTGCAGTTGAAAGAGTCAGTGTTTTTATCAGGGGCATCCTGCTCCCCAGTCAGTACTGCTGTAGGTGATGCACTGAGCTGGGTGCCTCTGTCCCCACCCAGCCCTGCACCTGGCCTGCGCGGGGCAGCACGCGGCCTGCGTCAAGTTCCTCCTGTGCTCTGGGCTCGAGGACTCTCTGGACATGACGGGCGCCCTGGCTCAGCAGCTCACACGGAGTCCGGACGTCCTTCAGTGCTTCAACCACAGCGCAACAGCGGAGGGCGTTTCCAGAGGAAAACAGTGAACCCACAGTAATCCACGTCCTGCTGCTTGAATCTGTTTGCAGATGCAATGAAATGGGCCAGTAGCCAGTGTTTTCTGCCCTCCCTCTCCTGCACTCCCCGCTTTGGTGGCGGATTCCCCAGGAATGAGGCGTCTGTCTTCCTGGCTGTATGACTGCACACCGCACGATCGGAATCTTTCCATAATCTCTGATTCACTTTTTCTGCCCTTCCAGTGGAGTCAGATGATGTTGATGAAGTCGGTGTCTGGAATCCTTAGAGAAGCATGAAAATACAGTGTACATACTGTTATGTATGTGTGTGAAATGTTTTATAATCAAGAGTGTGTGGTGAGGCCATGATAACAATATTTAGAATATAGCAAGTTCCTATTGCCTTGAGAGGTAAAACATAATTGGCCTGTATACTTTCTTCTTTCATGGGCTTTTCATTGGCATTGCAATGGTTTAACTTTTGGCTTCAAAGCCTGGAAGGAAATGCTGGGATCTGTTTACATAGACATTTACAAGGAATGGAAACGTTTCTATAGTCTAAGCACTGCTCCTTGAGCTATAATGTTTTAATCTTGAGGTTATTATTTTTTTAATGACAAGTTCTGAATTGGCTCCCTTTGGATAATAAAGGCATCTCAAAACGCATTGAAGATATTTACAAAGCCTTTCCACGACCTCATTTGAAAAATGGGGTTTGTCCCACAGGTCACATTTCCTGTCCCACCTTCCACCTGCCCACGGAAGCTTGTGGCTGTCCAGAAGTGAAACACTCGACATTGTAACTTTGAAAAATTTTGTAGCAACTTAAACAGATTGAAGAAAGGATGAGTCCTCAGGCATTTGGATTCTTTTCCTGTATCTTTTCCTTTTCTTTATATGCAAATAATAATTATTAGTCCAAGTCAATCTGTTAAAAAAGCGTTTGCATCAATCACAAGCAAGACTCAGTCCCCTCGTTCAGTGTCATCTAGTAAGAACTCATCGCACGCCCTCACCCCCGTTCTCAGCATCGTGCCAGGCTGGGCAAATAGCAGGAATGTCCAGTTCTCTGTTATTCCCAGGTGGTGCTGGCTGATTTTTATCCCTAACAACCAGATAAATGTGCTGGTAGAAACACGACTGGGACCTCTGAATCACACACTGTCTCCATCTGCACCTTCTCCAGCTGCAGTTAACCGTTTCCTGTTGCTCCAGAGATGTCTTCGTGTCCCTGCCTTTGGGTCTGAGGATGGCCTGTTACGTGCATCCCTACTTGCAGGTGGGACAGAAAGACCGGTCTGGGGCTGCCCTTCTCCCCTCAACACACACGTGAAGCAGCTTTTTCTTTGCAGTGACTGCACACAGGTGTGTTCCCACCCGAGCTGTGCCTCTGCCTTACACACTCGCCGTGATGATGGTCTGTCGGGTTATGCTTGGTTCTCCAGTACACGGGTCTCCATTGAAAACGCCCCTGTAGCGTGGACAGGGCTGCTGGATGCTGCTGCCAAAGCTACTCGAGAGCCAGAGAGGGCAGTGATGATAGTAACATTCATTGTGGCAAAGATAGTGGTGATGATATAATTACAACCTATTACCGCAGTAGTAATATATTGAGAATGCTAATGACAATGGTGGTCATTACTAATGATCATTAGTATTAGTATGGTGGTCAATACATTAGTAATGGTGGTCAATACTAATGATCATTAGTATTATTCTCTCACTTCCTAATTATAGGTACTTTTCTCACTTCCTTTGGGTGTTAAAAGTGGGGCCCGTCCCTGGCCACCAGATCTAGAATTTTGTTCCCTCCTTCAACATTTTATATCTTCTTCACTTAGTTCATGTTTTCTCCATAGCATTTACCACTGTGGAATATACCAGCTGTCTTGAGTTATTTATTTTCTCTGTTGTCTGTCTCACCCACGAGAATGTAAGCTCCTTGGCCAGGGTTTTTGTGTCTCTTGCTCACTGACTATATCTACAGGGCCCAGAACAATGCCTGGCACATGGTAAGGTTGTAGATCATGAGATAGCCAACGAGTGAACAATAACTTCTGTTTCTTGAGCACTTGCTGTGTCCTGGATGCTGTGCTGAGTGCCTTTCCTGGCCAGTCTCGTTCCATCCCTGGCTCTTAAGAGGGGCAGCCCCTCCTAATTATCCTCCATCTCAAGCATCCTTTCTCATCCCGACCTCCTTAGAGAAGAGCCTGTGCTTGGTTCCCAGTTCATGGGCACTGCCGGCCCCTGCCGCCTGGCTTCCTCACTGCTGCTTTTAGGTCACCGGGACCCAATTGCCAAATCAAGTAACGTGCCTTTAGCCCTCATGTTACTGATCCTTTCAGTTCAATTATCAATCACTCCCACCTTCCGGAAGCTCGTTTCTTGTCACCTCCGACAACACGCTTCTGGGTTTTCCTTTCTGACCTTCCTTTTCCGTCTCTGTCGTGAGCGCCTCTGTCAGGGCCTATCCCACACATGCTTCTGTCCCCGCTCAGCACTGTCCCTGTGCCGAGTGTGCCTCCACCCGTCTCATCCATCTCATCTCACTGCCCCCTGACCGTTGAGTCCCTCCAGCCCTGACCCTCTGCTGCCGGCTGTACGTTTTTGCATGGATGTCCCAAGGCTGCCCCACACTCAACTCGCTCAAAACCTAGCCTCCCCCTAAAATAAAAAATTAAAAAAAAAAAAAACATTGTAAATCAACTATACCCTAATATAAAGTAAAAAATTGTAAAAAAAAAAAAAAAAACCAAAAAACCCTAGCCTCCCCCAAACTGTGTACATTCATTCTGCGCCTGCTGTCGGAGCTGTGACACCGCCCTTGATCCCGCCTCCCCGGGTCCCTTCCTTCTACAGGAGGCCCGGCCAGTCTGGTCAGCTCCATCCTTATGGTGACTCCCTGGTTCAGGCTTCACATCCAGACCGCTGCTGCCACAGCCCAAGTTCTCCTCCTGCGCCCCCTCAGATGCATTCCCCGCACAGCCGTCGGGGCTCTGATGTGACCAAGGGCGCTGACCGCCGATGCTGGCTGCCACCTTCACCAGGGTTCCCAGCGCCTCATCCATGACCCACGTCCAGAGACCGTGGCCGGTCCTTCCGAGAGCACAGCTGATCCACGTGAGAGGTCAGAGCAGAAGCCGGAAGGGATACAAAGAATTGCTGTCATTTGAAAATAGCTGGGACCCAACACACATTACCAAAAAAAGTTATACAAGAAAGTATTTACAAGACAAAAGTAGAAAAGGGATTGCAACATGGAAAAGAAAGCACAAAACTCACACTCAGAAAATGAGAGCTCTGCTGTTGGGGGGCGGGGGGAGCAACACTTTATCCAGCCTGCTGTTCCTAGATCCGCTAGCAGGTGGCGGCACAGAGCAATGTCCCTTTTATTCGCCCAGGCTTTTTTTTTTTTAATAGAGCCCATTGTAAAATATAAAAAAGTAAAGGAGAAAACAAAACCGATCATTCCGCTGCCCTGAAATGACCACCCTTACTTCTTCCTAGTCTTTGTAAATGTACATAGTTGAGATGATGCTGTCTGTGCGGTTTACCCCAACTTTACATCTCAAGCACATCCTAATACTCTTCAGAATTCTGTGACCTTTTACTTTAATGGCTGTCTAATGCCCCATCGTATGACTGTCCACACTTATTCCTTTATGTTGTCATTTTGGGGTTATTTTATCTCGTTAAGATGAGATGTAGATGGGATAACCAGTGAAGCTTTGTCAAATTCGACTGAAAGCAGGTTTAGGGAGCGGGTCCTTCGGGAGGTGGGGGAGGGGGACCGGAAGTCCGTGGAGGCCAAGCTCCAGGCGCACAGGAGAGCGGAGGGAGGGTAAGGAGACAGCTTCAGGTGGACCCACGCAAACACCTCAACTGACATCGGTATTTAGAGGGAGTGGGGTTGGTGGAACACGTGTGTTACATTTTCTACCATCGCGAATAACAATGTGAACTTACATTTGACGGTCTGTAGACTTGTTAAAATTGCTTTCATAAGCCGGCAAGGGTGTGGAGGGTTCAAGACCCAATTTGAAAGAGGGATGTGATGTTTCTCGAGAAAAACGAGGTAGAAGTGGGGCCTGGCCTTTGACCTGAGCCGTGACAGTAGGATTTGCTTGGCCTGCATGAGGAAGGCCTATGGGAAAGCATTTGTAACATCCCCCAGAAAGGTGATTGACTTTGTAACATGGACAGGCCAAGGGCTTCCTGAGAAGAGCGCTGGGGAATATCTACACTCATCAGCCACCCAGGCGCTGCCACGGGGCCTTTTCTGGCCTGAGAACGTCAACCTCAGGGTGGACACAGGCATTTCAGCCAGCCTCGTGGTGTGAGCTAAACCTCTTTTTCCTTCTTCCCCGTCTCTGGAAGACTCAGAGCATACTTAAGGGTGGGTGGCATCCCGGAGGCACATGAAACAAGATGAAAAACACCGCAGAGCGGTGATTACCTCTTGTTCAGGGTTCACTGCTCCAGGCGTTCCTCGCCCGGTTACCAGGATGGCCTGAGGACCAGTGGTACTGCTGGCAGGATCAGGGCGCCTCTCCAGGCTCTGCAGTTAGCAGAATCCAACTCACATCCAGAAGTGTGGCTGGAAGGGAGCCCAGGAAACGTGGTTTATAATCTTCCTGGTACTGCAGCGTAGGAAATCCCATAAAGAGGAGGTGGCGTTCGAGTCCACACACCCACCATACTCGGTGTTGCTGGAATACCTTAGCAAATCTACCACCTGGGACCAGCACAGCCCCAGGGGCTAGTCACCAATGCCTATAAAATAATCCCCCCAAAGGAGAATCATTTCAGTGTTCTTGGGACTTCAAAAGTAGCCAAAGAATTCAAGTGACAGCTTATGGCAGAAAGTCTTTTTCAGTTATTGAAATTAGGGCATAACTAAGAACATTCAGAATACCACACACACAGTTTAGGTGGTCTTGGTATAACTGGTAGGGGTGGGACAGCAGTGACTGCAAAATGAAAGTAGTTAGCATGTACATGCTCTGTTAGGGGAGACTAAGGGGAAACAGGTGTTCAGCCTAGAACATTCCAGTGGATTTCCTATGAAGTCAGTGTGTCCTGAGTTTAACTTTGAAACAAATTTAAAAATTGAAATTAATTAATTAATTAAAATCTACCACCTGGGAAAGTGCCTGATTCCCACACACATCACCAGAGCTGTGCTACCACGTTCTTAATTTCTACTAACTTGATATACCATCTCACTGTTGTAATCCTGCATTTCTTTAATTATGGATCAGATTGAAGATCTTTAGATTGATTTACTGGCCATTTACATTTTTTCAGTTTTTATCAGCATTCGTTTAGCTATGACCTAGTCAACAACAAACTACCACAAAATTCAGTGGCTTAGAAAACAACTGTTGATTTCTCCAGAGGCTTCGGGTCCTCCGGTGGTTTGCTGATCCTACCTGAGCCGGGCGGGTGGCGTCCTGTCGCTTGAGCCAGCCGTGCAGGATGGAGTCGGCTCTGCTTTGTGTGGGTCCCTTCCTCAGTCAGGCTGGCCCGGGCTTGCTCTCCTGACAGCGGCAGAGATTGGACAGAGGAAAAAGAGACTCCAGTGCCCTTCTGTCTCTGCCCTGTGTGTGCAGACACTCCCATCCCATCAGCCAAAGCAAGTCCTCCTGCCAAGCAGAGCATGCGCCAGAGGGCACCACCCAGAGCCTGGATACTGGGAGGCTATTGACTGAGACCACTAGTGAAATCAACGTCTTGCATTATATTTGACTGTTGTTTTGTTTGTCTTGATTTGTGAGAGCCTTTTTTATATTGAGTGAATTAGCTCTACACAAAATTCACGTGGTAACTAAAATTTTTGGTGTGCATTTATAAGTGAAGAAAAAACAGACTACAGCATTGCAGAGATAATTTCCTATATATCTCCTTTTTTAGAAAACCTCTTTTGAATAGATATGGTCGTACATAGAGGCTAACTAAAATTCTTGGAGTGGAAAGACACCGCCTGGATGCAGTGGGGTATGTCTGTTTGGATTAGTCTCTGATAACTTCAGAGCACCTCTCAGATTCTAGAGCATTCACCCGTGCCAGACTACAGCATGCGTGGACTTTATTTTTCCCCGTTTTGCTGAAAATCCACAATCAACTAAGATTCAGATGAACATAAAAGACCTAGGAACGAAGTCCAGCTTGCAGGTTACCCTGTCCCTTGGTCCACAGCTCTGGTCTCGCTCTCTCCCCATTCTTCCAGTTGACGCGGGCTTAGCTAGCTCAATTTAATCATTTAACATTAGACTGAAACAAAAATCGCTTAGTAAGAAAGGTCCGCAAGTAAAGAAAAACACATACTCCAAAAGCAAAGAAGAATGGGCCTCCATGAGTGTGGATCCCATATTTTCTCAAAAACACCTTCCTGACCTTATATGCATGTATGTGGGGAGGGAAGATCAATAAAACATTTACACACATAACTTTTCCTTCTCGGAGCTTCCATCCACTCTATTCACACCTCCTTTGTTGCCTACATTAGTTACAATATAAATTCTCCCATAGCAAATACCCAAAATAACAGAGGCATAAACACAAGTGTATTTCTCTCCCAGGTAAAAGCCTGGGCAAAGCCAACCTAGGGTGGGTTAGGACAGTTGGGGACAGACAGACTCCCGATGTCAGTGGTCCAGGCCCTAAGACTGCTCACCAGCCTGTAAAGGGAGTTGCACCCCCGTTTTAGGAAGGCAGGTGTAGGGACTTCCCTGGTGGTGCAGTGGTTAAGAATCCGCCTGCCAATGCAGGGGACACGGGTTCGAGCCCTGGTCCGGGAAGATCCCACAGGCCGCGGAGCAACTAAGCCCGTGTGCCACAACTACTGAGGCTGCGCTCTAGAGCCCACGAGCCACAATGACTCAAGCCCGCACGCCTAGAGCCCGTGCTCCGCAACAAGAGAAGCCACCACAATGAGAAGCCCGCGCACTGCAACGAAGAGTGGCCCCTGCTCACTGCAACTAGAGAAAGCCCACGTGCAGCAATGAAGACCCAACACAGCCAAAAATAAATAAATAATAATAAATAAATGTTTTAAGAAACCTTTAAAATTTTTTTAAATTTTTTTAAAAAATTAAAAACGAAGGCAGGTGTATCATTTCCATTCCCATCCCGCTGGCCACAGCTTAGCCATGATAGCTGGCAGAGAATCAAAGTTGGGGGCCAGATGGGGTCTCTGCCACATGCCATTTTCAGAGCTGCCTTGATGAGGGCTGTTTGTGTGCCTTCCGTGTTCATTGTGAGGATTCAGTGGGGTCGTGCTTGAGGTGACCGGCACATGGTAAGCACATGCATGTCACCTGTGGGCATCTTCCCCGGTAACAGCAGCAGGATAAAGAGTCAGGGCTGATGCCCTATGGAGGCATCATTTGTATTTTGTGTCCTGAATTTTCTTTCTCTTTCCTTCCTTGGGGACATCTCCCCACTTGACCCTCAGGTGCCTCCCTTTTCTTTTTTTAATCATTCTTTTTTTAATTAATTAATTTACTTATTTATTTATTTGGTTGTGCCAGGTCTTAGTTGCAGCAAGCGGGCTCCTCAGTTGCGGCTCGCCAGCTCCTTAGTTGCAGCTCATGGGCTCCTTAGTTGTGGCTTGCGGGCTCCTTAGTTGTGGCTTGCAGGCTCCTTAGTTGTGGCTTGCAGGCTCCTTAGTTGCGGCATGCGAACTCTTAGTTGCAGCATGCGTGTGGGATCTAGTTCCCTGACCAGGGAGCGTACCCGGGCCCCCTGCATTGGGAGCGTGGAGTCTTAACCACTGAGCCACCAGGGAAGTCCCCCTCCATTTTCTTTACTGAAAAGAAAATTTCATCTCAAAATCTTTATCCATGCTAAGATGTTAATAAATGAATGAAAAACTCAAATTTTACCAGTCCCTGAGTAATCTGCATTTTACCAGGGATCAAATTATTAAACTGAACGAATGAAGCTCTCGAGCTGAAATGCATGCACCATTCAAAATGTAAAGAGGGATTTTAAAAATGTGTTCTGGGCTTCCCTGGTGGCGCAGTGGTTGAGAGTCCGCCTGCCGATGTGGGGGGCGCGGGTTCGTGCCCCGGTCTGGGAGGATCCCACATGCCGCGAAGCGGCTGGGCCCGTGGGCCGTGGCCACTGGACCTGCACGTCCGGAGCCTGTGCTCCGAAACGGGAGAGGCCGCTGCAGTGAGAGGCCCGCGTACCACAGGGAAAAAAAAAAAAATGTGTTCCATCTGGGCCTTTCCTCCTATCTTCCTACTTGAGACGTTTTCCATCCCTTTCATGACTACGTCTTGTTAACATTGTCTCCTTTCAGCATCTCAGGTGGGTCAGCTTTTCTCCAGGTCCCCTGCTACCCACCCAAGTTCCAACCAGGATCCTCTTGTTCCAGTGACTATGGCTGCGCAACATTTTACCCCAGAGTCTAACGGTTCAAAGCAACGTTTCCCGTGCTCATGGAGGCTGTGGGTCAGGGATTCAGACCAGGCATGGCGGGTGGCTCGTCTGGTGTCCATGTGGCCGGTTGGCGGCCACAGGTCTTCACAGGGGCTTCCACTGGAGGCCTCTCCCTATGGGCTGGTGTGAGCTTCTTCACGGAGTGAGACTGGGGTCCCAGGGGTGAGCATGCGGGGTGGGGGGAGGGCAGGGCAGGCAGAACCCACACTGCCTTTCCCCACCTGCCTGGGAAAGTCACGCAGCATCACCTCCCCACCTGCCATCCGTCAAGGCCGGCTGGGAAAATCTCACCCAGGAGCCAAGGGAGACAGCCTCCACTTCTTGGGGGGAGTCGACAAGTTCCAGAACAGGTGGGACAGCAAGTGAGCCCCTTTCCACGTTGCCTCCCCCATTTCTCTCTCACCTGAATTCCTATAATGGCCTCTGACTGGTCTCGCTTCTTCCACCTTGGTGCTTCGCTTTGTGTAATTCTCACAAGCAGCCCAAAAAGCTTATAACAGATTATATTGTGCCCCCACTACCCACCGCTAACTCACCAACTTCACTTGGGGTGGAGCTCAGTCCCATGCCACCCACCGCGTAGAAGACCTCTGGGTCCCACTTCCATGTCAAAGGCCTGCCTTCAGTTCCCCAAACTGACCAGATTTTCTTACCCCTCAGTGTCTTCTGGAAATTTCTCTTGACTTGTCGTGTGGGTTCCTCCTGTTCATCCTGGCCCCTGAGCACCACCCCCCAGAGAAGCCGTGCAGGACCCCAGCCTCAGAGCAGCCCTTCTGCAGCACTTTGTCCCATCCCTTCACGCAGCTGTTCATAACTGCCCGGATAATGCCGTGCTTTCCTACGAAACAAAAACCCACGAGATCAGCATCCACATCTGCTTTGCGGTTGGCATAGTGTGGAATGAATGAATTCCACAGTGAGGAGCTGTGGGAAAAGGACCAGCGTCTGCCCTCACGAGTCTGATGTCTGAGAGAGGAGCAAGGCTTGTTCTGTGACTATGTGACAGGCACAGTGTGCTGGGGGCCAGGAGAGGAGACAGCTTCGCAGAAGACGTGTTATCTGGGATGGGCCTCGAAGGATGGAAAGAATTTTGATTCGTGGGCTTTCTGAGCGGAGTCCACAACAACGATATGATATCGTGAGTTTGGGGCTGCCAGAGAAGATGCAGTTACATCTGAATTTCAGGTAAACCACGGGTACTGTTTAGTATAAATATGTCCCAGATATTTCGCAGGATATAATTACACTCACAAAGTATTCGCGGTTTATCTGAAATTCAGGTTTAAGGGGGTGTCCCGGGTTTTCACTTGCCAGGTCTGGTGACCCTAAGTGAAACTCCAGTTCACAGAGCATCCTTGCCTCTGCTGGGCAGTTTCTGCTGAACAGTGGCCCCTTTGTTTCCCGTCTCACAAACCAGGGACAGAGACAGCGTGAAAAGTCATGTGACTCCTCTGTGGGCATCTCAGCCCCTCGAGATGCCATGTTCAGGTGCCCCCGAGCTCACCCATGCCGAGTCAGAGCAGGTGTGTAGGATGAATGCCAGGAACCAGGCTTGGGTGGCAGAGGACTCTCCCTGCCTTTCACTGTCTGGGAGACTGCACCAAGTGACTCAAGGTTCTCATCTGCACAAAGGCCACAACACCCACCCGGCAAAATCGCCAGAGTACAACGCCTGGCACACTGAAGGGGCTGAGCGAAGAGTTGGCACCGTGGCATTGTTATTTTGTTTGTAACCTGTCTTTAAAAGCATCTCCATGGCTTACTGTGTGGTGTCCGTTTCCCCGATAGCAACAGGGAACAGTATTGTCAAAATTTTTCAGATCTTAGAGTTTTAAGTCTAAGAACCCATCCAGGGACTTCCCTGGCAGTCCAGTGGTTAAGACTGCGCCTTCCAGTGCAGGGGGTGTGGGTTTGATCCCTGGTCGGGGAGCTAAGATCCCACATGCCTCGCAGCCAAAAAACCGAAACATAAAAAAAACAGGAGCAATATTGTAACAAATTCAATAAGGACATTAAAAACGGTCCACATCAAAAAAAAAAGCACCCATCCAATCCAGTGGAGGCTCAGCAAAGTTCAATAACTTGTCTGCCCTACAGCCAAGTGTCTGAAAACCCAGCTGGCACCCTGCCCTCTTAGTCACGGGTGTGACGCTCCCCGAACGTCCAGTCACCCAGGCATTTCTCCATGAAGGCATCAGGCTGCATCGCTACCTCTTTCCAATAGTTGGGAGATTTTCTCTCTTTTAAATATCAGTGAGAGGGAACCTCCCTGGTGGCGCAGTTGTTAAGAATCTGCCTGCCAACGCAGGGGACACGGGTTCAATCCCTAGTCCGGGAAGATCCCACATGCCATGGAGCAACAAAGCCCACGTGCCACAGCTACTGAAGACTGCGTACTTAGAGCCCATGCTCTGCAAAAAGAAAAGCCACCACAATGAGAAGCCCGTGCACCGCAACGAAGAGTAGCCCCCGCTCACTGCAACTAGAGAAAGCCCGCGCGCAGCAACGAAGACCCAATGCAGCCCAAAAAATTAATAAATATTAGTGAGAATTGTGCCAAGGCAGGAATTTCAGTTTCCCACTCCATCTGCCGGAACATAATCCAGAAGTTGTCTTTTCTCACTGGCCTCAGCACCGAACTTGTGAGCCTGACTTCTCGGTGGGGTGAATTTCCTGCCGCCTACACACACACACGTCTTACTCATTTTTTTCAGCGTGTAGGATACCCCCCCATGATAATAACCAAACACTTTTACTATGCAGGTGTCCGAAATAGTAAGTGGATCGAAAGTGGGTTGCTAATGACAGCAGGCAAACAGCCCAACCACATTTCCCCTGCTTTGCCTTTTGGTTTTCACTTCAGTTTTGTTTTGCCAAGTCAAAGGAGCTCACAGGAGAGGCCAGGCTGCCAGGCCGACAGCAGGGCCTGAGATCGTGTACCTGGGGCTCTTCTATAGTCAGCATCTGCATTGCTTGGGTTAACTGATCTTCACCATATTTTTCCAAATGTCAGGGAAGAATGGGACCAGGGAGAGAGGAGCAACTGATTGTGACATGAGTTTCTCAGACGTCCCGGCTTTGTGACTCATTGCAACAGCTCGGCTGGTTTACCGTGGGGACGTTGCCCACCTGCCAGTGTCCAATAATGGAACAGGGGTCCATTGGACCCCTGGGATCAACAATAATCTTCCCTTTTCTCTTAATCCAAAGATGGGGTGGTACACTCTGTAGGCAAGTAACATCCTTCAAAACGATTAACCCACGAGGAAGTGGGGGGAAGGGCCAGGGACAGGGAAGGACCAAAAAAAAACAACCACCCACAAATCATCTCGAACCAGTTCTTCTTTACAAGTGGTTTTCAAGCAACTAACAAGATCCTATTCTCTAGATATTTTCACGGGGCAAATCACAAAACAAATCGTCCCCCTGGCAGATTGGCGAGTAAATACATCCAAGGCTATGTTATAAACGAAATACCCAGTTCTACAGGAAGGCTTGAAAAATACCTCTGAGTAAAATAAGAGGAAGTTATGAGGAGGTTGTGATTTAGAGTGCGTTCAGAGCAAAGATTTGAGAGGGTGCTCCCTGAGAAGCCATCATCACCTTCTGTTCACTCTGTTTCCCATGAGGGAAGAAGAGGTTTCCTGAAGGAAGTAGCATCTTTGGGTCGACCCACGTGGGAGATGAGGTGTCAGGAGCCACTGACCCAACTCCCAGGCTCAGAATTGTGAGATTCCTGGACCAACCAAAGACTCACAGTTGACTCTTCTTTAAAAAAAAAAAGAGAGAGAGAGAGAGAGATCTCACGTGATGATTGTTGATAAGACCAATTCCTCTAGTTTATCCCCTCTGAGGTGGTCACCATCCTTCCTGACAGCCAAGTCCAGCTAGACAGCACACACAGCTTCCCCTCAGATAAACAGGAAAGAGAGAGGAGAGGGAGAAGGCAGGTTGTGGAAGGAAATTATTATTTACGCAGATGAAAATAGCTGGGTGATTCCACATTTTCACTGCGGGAGGAAGGAGTTGCCATTTGATAGAACAGCTGCTCTTCCCATCAGAGAGCCTGGTAACTTGTGAAAAGCTAAATACAGTGCTGGTTTAGAATTGGGTCTGTGCCGGCCTCAGTGTGAGCATGAGTTTTAAGAATTAGATTTTTTTAAATGCAATTACCAAAGACAGAAAAGGTGTAGCTAAAATGGGTGATTTATTCAACAAGGACCTGCTGTATAGCACAGGGAACTCTAAATATTCTGTAATTACCTATATGGGAAAAGAATCTGAAAAAGAATGGATATATGTATATGTATAACTGAATCACTTAGCTGTACACCTGAAACTAACACAACATTGTAAATCAACTATACTCCAATATAAAATAAAAACTAAATTTTAAAAAAGACTAAAAATATAAAATGGGTGATTTAAACTTTTTTATTGCTAACTATACAACATGAATACATGATCAAGTGCAGGAAAACATAAAAGGGCAGAAAAGGCTTACGATTTTAAATGTTTATTAAAATAAAAGTGTAAGCATGCAAATAACACAAACAATATAGAACTATGAACACAGAAAGTGAAAGTTCCCTGTTATCCTTTCCAGAACCAACCAGAGGTAACAGCTTAGTGAGCAGTTTTCCAGATTTTTATCTATATGTATGTAATCAAATACATACATTTGCAGGGGAGGGTACTACAAAAACTATGATCATAATTTAATACTTTCTTTGGGGGGTTCACTTTCTTTTTCTCTCATAACTATATCTTGGACATCCTTCCATGCTAGGACTTTATAGGCACACCTTACACTTCTCAACTGCTACATAGGGTTCTATTGAGTGGGTATAATTGCAGGTGCACATTGTAACCCAAATTTTATCTAATAGCATTATAGTCAAACCAAAAGGCAATTTTTTTTTTTTTTGAGGTACGCGGGCCTCCCACTGCTGTGGCCTCTCCCGCTGCGGAGCACAGGCTCCTGACGCGCAGGCTCAGCGGCCATGGCTCACGGGCCCAGCCGCTCCGCGGCATGTGGGATCTTCCCAGACCGGGGCACGAACTCGTGTCCCCTGCATCGGCAGGCGGACTCTCAACCACTGCGCCACCAGAGAAGCCCCACCAAAAGGCAATTTTAGGGGATTCAATGTAATCATACTCTCATTACACAAATACAGTGTTTCTACTTTTTCATACTTTTTTCCTGCCCTCGTCCATCTGCACACACGTTCTCATCACTCGTTCATTTAACCGCAAGCCTCTCACGGAACCCCTGCTCTGAGGGCTGCTAGGTGCTGCCAGGTCCTAGGGACCAGGCATGGCTGGTTTTGGGAGGGAACTGACAAAACAAGCAAACGTATCAAGCCCTCCAGTTGCTCTGTAATTTAAAGTTAAATGTAAACAGGCCTTTTGTACAAATGTTACATACCTTCCTGAAAAAGCAAAAGACTCTCATTTCTGAGTCCACCTGCCGATGCAGGGGACACGGGTTCGTGCTCCGGTCCAGGAAGATCCCACATGCCGCGGAGCGGCTGGGCCCGTGAGCCATGGCCGCTGAGCCTGCGCGTCCGGAGCCTGTGCTCCGCAACGGGAGAGGCCACAACAGTGAGAGGCCCGCGTACGGCAAAAAACCAAAAACAAACAAAAGTACTCTCATTTCTGTCAGATGCTTTTATCAAAGGCAGAATTCCCTTTCCCTGTCCTGGGTCTGTTTAGTCACAGTGCGTGGGAATCCCGGGGATGGGGTGGGAGGGCAGTGCTAGGGTTTGGTGTCTGTTTGTTCGTGACAGCGGTTAGCAAGCTGGTAACTTTACCTCACTGTTCTCACAGTTCCTCTGGGGCCTGACAGGAAGTGGACTGTTTTTTCCTGCGGATCCTCCGGGCCACTGCTACGCTACAAGAAGTGTCAAGTGTAGAAGCTGCAGACACATCACCTATTCAAACATAAAGATAGACTCGGGGACTTGGATTATTATGAGAACAGAGATGCTAAACTCTTAGTAGGTAATAAGTATTTTATTCTTTTGTGAGAAAATATGTCATATTAAGAAATTAAGTTGTTTATTTAGCACACTCAACAATGGATATTTAATACTATTAGTATTTATTAAAATGCTTATGAGGCATTTAAAAATATTGTATATCAGACTTGCTAAAAATTGAAATTCAATATCAGACTTGCTAAAAATTGAAATTCAAAAAATTCAAGTAACTAAGTTTATTATGAGTAAAGAGGAATTGTGCAAAGGGGCACAGTGCCTTCTGGAAACTTTTAAAAACAGCTTTATATAATTCACACGGCATACAACTTACCCAGTTAAAATGTGGTTTTTAGTGTATTTACAGATACTTACAGCTCTCACCGATTTTAGAACATCTTGAGTCAATTTTAGAACACCCTCATTGCTCAAAAAGAAACCCCATGCCTTTTAGCCATCATGCCCCTCCTCCCCACTCCCACCGCCAGCCCCTGCAACTGCTAATTTACATTCTACCTCTATGGATTTGCCATTTCTGGACATTTCATATCAACGGAATCATACGTCAAGTGGTCTTTTGTGACTGCTTCTTTCATTGGCTCAATGTTCCCAAGGTTCGTCCAGGTTGGAGCATGTATCAGCATTTCATTCCTTTTTATGACCAAATAATATTCCATTGTTTAGATAAACCACACGTTGTTTATCCGTTCATCAGCTGATGGACGTTTGGGTTGTTTTTACCTTTTGGCCATTACGATTAATGCTGCTATGAACATGCTTTCTTAAGTTTGTGTGGACATGTGTCTTTGTTTCTCTTGGATGTATACCTAAGAGTGCTGGGTCCTATGACAGCTCTGTGTGTAAGTAGGTCCAGTGTATAAGTTCACTTGTTTGAGGAGCTGTCAGACTGTGTGACAAAGTGGCTTCTCCGTTTCGAACTCCCCCCAGCAGTGTGTGAGGGTTCCGGTTTCGCCACATCCTCGGTAGCACCTGTTATTGTCTGTCTTTTCAACTCTGGCCATCCTGTCAGATGTGAAGTGGTTTTGATTTGCATTTCCCTGTTGACTAATGACATTAAACATTTTCACATGCTTGTTGGCCATGTGTCCATCTTAGTTGGAGAAATATCTGTTCAAGTCCTTTGCCCATGTTTTAATTGGCTTGTCTTTTCAGTTGAAGAGTAATTGAGGTGTACAATGTAGTGATTGGATGTTTTTATACATAAAATGATCATCAGTTGGCCTGTCTTTTTATAATGAAATGTAAATAAACCTTCTGGAAACTTTTCTTTCTTCCTCTCTTTCTCCTTTTTCCCACTAAAAGAGCACTGGACAAGATGATTACTTAAATGCAGTCCCTGAGCACAGGATGTCAAGGTCTAGTGGAGGGGATAACACAAAAGGGGTGGGGGTCTGGGGGCTTCCTAGGAGACAGAGCACTTGAAGTGAGTTGAGAAGAGCAACCCAGCTTGCCTGTGGCCTTAGGTGAGTCTTACTCTTGATTCTGTTTCCAGCATATATTTAAATTAAGAGGATGGTGAAGAAAGTGCCTCAGTGCACCTGTACTCACTCAGAGTCACCTGTTTGTCAATTTAAAGAGCAAATACTGCTATTGAGCCTTTGTGAAATAAACCTGTTAAATAACACGTAGAATAGGCTGTCACATAATTTGGGGATTATAGAAAGACCTCCTCCTCATATAAAATATATGTCCAAATACCTCCCGTCTCTCTGCAAATACACTGCTGCTACCACAGAAATCTCATTTTTACTCTGTTGAGACATTATGTCATTTGGGAGGGATAATTTCTCCAATCACTGGTTTACTAGTAGAGGTCAGTTTATTAACATTAAATTTAGAGCTTGAATCCTATCCTGCCACTAACCAGCTGTTTACCTTGGCCAAATCCCAATCTCTCTGAGTCTGTTTCCTTATCAGTACAGTGGACTTAGCAATACAGTACCTGCTTTCTGTGCTAATGACAAGGGTTAAATGAACTGGCTAATGATAAGTACTAGCTAGTTCCTGTCCAAAGCAGAACCACAAAGCAGTGGTTTGAATTTGTGTCAGAGACCTTGAAAGAACGGAACAATGGAACAGACGCGTGGAAGGGGATTCTGGAGAAGAGAAGGAGGAGTCTGATGGGTGTCAGAAAGGGGGCCTTAAATGGGGAGGAAATGCCCAAAATAAGGGGAAATGGAGGGGGCATGCCAATGCCTTACCTTTTCCCAAGCCGACTGCAGAGTGAAACCTTCAGGGAACATGCATGAACTCCAGAGCCACACCTGCCAACAGGTTCTGTCTGATTCCATCGTCTGATTCCAGGAAGCGGTCCCTAGCCTCCCAAGTCCCCACCCTCCACAGCACAGAGCCCAGACCTGAGTGGACTCCATTGCCCGGGGCCCCTCAGACATGAAATGAGGTGCTCTGTGCAATGGAAAGAAACCTTCCTGCCTTGCAGGGTGGCAATTCACCCCCAGAGGAAAATGTACTTTGTAGCTGCTTCATCCACACAAGGGCCGCTTTGTCCTCCCCAGGATGCTGTGCAGCCGCAGCAACGGGGCAGGGGACGCATGGTCCTTGGAGAACAGCCCTTCCCTCCGTCTCTGAACAAGCAAGCTCTAAACAAGCTCCAGCAAGCACAGCCGGGCTCGGGACCCTGCAGTGAAGGCCCATCTCCCTGGTGAGAAGCACCAGCCTCCTTGTAAATCAGAAGAAAACGGAACCGTGGGTCCCTGCACACAGCTGCGCTTGCCTCCGTTACTCAAAGCGTCTCCCCAGAGGAAGTCTGTGCCCAGAACGGCTCTCCTGACCCCACCATGCACTTAATCACCCCTCCTTCTCCAACCTGACTTCTCATATGCTTTGTATAACTTACGGACAACTTCATGGGCACTTTTGTTTTTCATTGAGTGAAATTCACATCACATAAAACTAAACATTTTAAAGTGAGTGCTTCAATGGCATTTAGTACAATCACAATATTGTGTAACCACCACCTCTATCTAGTTCCAAAACATGTTCATCACCCCAGAATAAGCCCCAGTAAACAGGGGCTTACTCCTCGATCCACCCCCCATCCCCGCCCCCTGAAACCACCAGTCTGTTCCTTGTTTCTGTGGATTTGCTTGTGCTGGATATCTCATACAAATGGAATCATACAACACCTTTGTGTAGCACTGTTTTCACTTAGCACAAAGTTTCACCGCATGTGTCAGTGCTTCATTCCTTTTTATGGATGAAGCTTCCGTGGCGTGTACAGACCACAACTTGTTTTACATTCATCCACTGATGGACATCTGGGTTTCCTTTTGGCTCTTGTGAATTGTACTGGTGTGAACACTGGCGTGCAAATATATGTTTGAGTGCCTGCTTACAGTTATATTGGGTGTATACCTAGGAGCAGAGTTGCTGGGTCAGAGGGTAATTCTGTTTAACTTTTTGAAGAACCGCCAAGCTGTTTTCCACGGTGGCTGCACCATTTTACATTCCTACCAGCAGTGTATGAGGGCCCCTGTTTCTCCACACATACTTTGTCTTACTTTTCAACGCAGCAGCCACCCTAATGGGTGTGGACTGGTACCTCATGATTTAGATTTGCATCTCCCTCATGACTAGTGACGCTGAGCATCTTTTCATGGGCTTGTTGGCCATGCATGTACCTCCTTTGGAGGAATGTCTATTCGAGTTCTTTGCTCATTTTTTTTTTTTTGTAACTGAGTCTTCTGCCTTTTCGTTTTTCAGTGGAAAGCATTGTTTACACATCCTGGAGGCATTCGTGTCCCTTTATCGTTGCTCTTTTAACACATTCCAATTTCTTACCGGTTTCCCTCCTCTGCCAGGTGGAGAGCACCTGGACGGCAGGGCCTGTGTCTTCAGAAAAAGTCCTCTAGTCCCTGGGCCTGGAACAGCGCTAATTACTGTGTGCTAACAGGTGGTAGAATGAATAAATACCGGTTGGTAGGTGGTCCTATGATAAAACGTGGTTCATCCTTAGCGTTCATTCTGTTCTCCTCTTCAGAGTCTTGGCACTTCGGGCTGTGCTGCTTAGTGCAGGGTGGAAGGGCGACTCGACACAGAGAATAGTGGTTAAAAGCCATGGTGGGCCTGGTTTTGCCTGAGCAGCATCCCTTCCCTCTCTTTCGGCAACAGAAGCCCTTCTTCCTGTGGGGAGCTGATTCCATGCAGTTCAGGTGGGGCTGCTGCCTACCCAAGGGCAGTCTCAGGCCAGGCCTGGGCAATTGGAGGACCTCACCCCCGCCCCCCAGTTGCCTAATGGGTTTAGTGATGGGCATGTGACCAAAGCTATGTCCCCACAGTCCTCTCCAGGCCATCACAGAAGAAGCTCTTTACTGAGGTGACTGGCCTGGACATGATCTGGGTGGCCATGAAGTCTGCCACTCGGGAGGGCCTATATCTGAAGAGAAGGATGGACCCCCAGTGACATAGCCTCTGGATTAGCCACGCTTAAAGCCTACACTTACACTTCTAAATTAGGGGACCCAAATATCCTCTTCTTTGTCGAAGATAGTTTGACTTGGATTTCTATAATTTGCCACAGAAAGCCAAAAGAGCCCAGATTTGGGTGTCAGAGAGACCTTTGTTCAAAACCCAGCCCTGCCATTTACTGGGGGTGTGACGTTGGGCAAAACCTTTAACCTCTCAAGGCTCCGGTTTCTTCATCTGTAAAATGGGGATGACAGTGAAACCCCGTTGTGAGGCTGTGGAGGGTGCAGAACCCATGTAGGGGACCTGAATGTGGGCGCCCAGGTTCTCTTGCCGTCTGCCTGACACCTGCCCTTCTGTGTAACTCACATCCCATTTCCCCCTACTTGTTCAGTGTCTGTCCTTCATACCAGACTTGACTCCAGGAGGGCAGGGCCTGCGATGTTTACCACTGTCGTGTCCTCATTACAGTACCAGGAACCTCCAGTCACTCAGTATTGGTTGGATGATTGACTTTTCCACTAATTGACTGAGTTTCTTCAGCAAATCGCTTATTCCCACTGAAGTCAAAGGCTCTAGTGGCCCCATCTACCCATGGCGGGGGGCATGCATCTCACTAAATACCTGGTAGAATCCTAGAGGATCTAAAATCCAGGTGGTCTGTGTGATGGTTAACATTATGTGTCCACCTGACAGGGCGGAGGGTGCCCAGGTCGCTGGTAACATTTCCAGGTGTGGCTGCAAGGGTGTTTCTGGAAAAGATGAGCATTTGTGTCAGTGAACTGAGGAAAGAAGATCACCCTCCCCAACACAGATGCCCGAACAGATCTAAAAGTTGGAGAAGGGGATCTGCTGTCTCTGCTGGACGCAGGGTTGGACACTGGTCTTCTCCTGCCCTTGGACTGGGACTTACACATTGGTGCCCTGGTCCTCAGGCCTCTGGACTCCACCTGGAACTTACACTGTCAGCCCTCTCGTTCGCAGGCTGAGTAAAGAAGATCACACTCATCAATGCGGGGGGCATAATTCAATCCAGAGGAGGGTTAAATTTGCCCTCTGCTTCAGGTGACCTGGGATGTCCATCTCCTCCCGGCCTCACACATCATTGCTCCTGGCTCTCAGACCTTCAAACTCGGACTGAAATACACCCCCGGCTTTCCTGGGCCTCCAGCTTGCAGACAGCAGATTAGGGGACTTCTCGGCCTCCATAAGGCATGAGCTAGTCCCTGTAATAAGTCTCCTCTTGTGTATATCTCTACATATATCCTGTTGCTTCTGTTCTCTGGAGAGCCCTGACTAACACAGTCTGTTTCCTCCCCGCATCTTGTTCCGTGGCAACTTGCAAGCTCCCTGTCCTGGAATACACGTGTTTCTCCCAAATCCCTTCTGAAAAAAAAGGATTCATCTCCTATTAGGTTTGTATAATTCCTAAGTTATCTCCCTTTCCTGGGAAGCTCTTGTGGTCACCCACACTCGCTCCCCAAAGTGGCCCCTGCTTTCACAGAGAATCCTTTGCCCTTCTTAGGCCGCATGTCCATCCATGCTTCACCCACAGGCCAAGCACAGGGACCAGTGCTCGGGGCAGGTGTGAGGGAGGCCTCAGGTGTGGAGACCTCAGATCGGAGCCCAGCCCACCCTGAAGGCCACAAGACCCCTGATTCTCTCACTTATTTGGTCCTCACCAGGGCCTGCCCCCAGAATACAGTCAGGTCCCCCCAGCTTCCAGATTGCTTGGAAAATGCACTCCCAGCAGAAGCCTGAAATTCTTTCCTTGAAAGTTAGTCCCTTTGGTAGAATGCATCGATCCCTATCAGGATGTAAATGCTCAGGAGAGGTTTCAGCTGGGCCACTCACTTGCTAAATGAAAGAAGGATGAGATGGACAGCAGGGCAGTGGATAGGGGCAGGGCCTGTTTGGACCCTCTTCCTTTCAGCTGATGTCGTCAGCACAAAAACCAGAGACAAGACACACAAGAAGTGTGCCCTGGCTCCACAGGCTCCAGCTGTACTGTCCCAGCCCCAGGACCTCAGAGTCCCTGTCTCTGAGGCCCTGCTTCCAGACCTCTGCACTTTCCTGGTGAGGTGCAGTCCCTGTGCACCTGCATTCACATCGCTTCCCAGCTGAGGACCGAATGGACCCACAGCACCTCAGGGTCTTGATTCCAAAGCGGCCAGAGGGGGATGTGCCTGGTTTAGGTCAGGGGCCCATCCTGGTACAATCAGTTCTCGGAGGGAACAGAGGCAGTGGGGGGGAGGGGGCCATGCAGGATCCTGAGGGTCTCTCTATCTGCAGAGCTCATGCAGTTCTGACCGGGCCTTTGTGGCTTGCAGGGGTGGGGGAGGGGTGTGAAAGAGAGATTTTGTTAGGTTTGGGGTTTTTATTTAATTTGCTTTGATTCTCTTAATGTTACATTTTCCTTACTAAACTCAAGGGCTGTTGTACTTATAGGTTAGCACTGTTTTGAATGTCTGGAATGAGTTGGAAAGTACATCTAAGTGGGGATTAACGACACCCTTGCTAAGCAGTCCATGCCATTCCTCTTCGTTTAAACTACAAGGAACTAGTGTCGGTTCATCCACCACGTTTGTTATGCCCAGTCGAAGGCCTGTGAGGAGTCCCGTTCAGAAAGCATGATGCCCACCTCAGGAGACTTAAACCCTGTGAAGAAACAAACGTTAACAGGAGCGTGCAGCGAGGGGGTATCCCGGACCTCCAAGGTCACGGCCCAGCATGCTGCCCCCAGCTTCCCCTGGGCCAGACAGCGGGGGCTCCCCGGCAGAGACTAAGTGATGGGGACAGGGTGCTCATGGTGTCCGGGGGTCATGGTTTGTCCACTCAGTAGCACTCTCCTGCCTCTTATGTTGCCTGGCTGTGGCCCCCCTCTGAACAGGTAAACTGAACACAGCCGGCGTTGCTTCTTCCTGAGTCTGGAGCCGCCTGCCCCAGTCAAGGCCAATCAGCGCCTTTTCCCAGCATCTGCCCTGGGGACAATGTATGGTCAGGCCACTCAAGATGGCTGTTCTCTTGCTCTTCGTGCATCTCTGCTGGACTAGCCCCTGCTTCACCTACACCCCACTTATCTGACTGATCTGCCTACATACTTGCCATGTCCCAGGTGATGATTGTTCTTGTCAAAGGGGTGGTGAGGGGCGTGCCCTCTGCTAGTATCCCTGGTAACCAAGGAGCCAACCTGATGTAATTCCCCCTATAACTGGCAATTCACACCACCTGCTACTAGCAAAACCTGCTGCCATGTCCTGCCCACTGTGCTGGGGTGTCCCTCTAGGACCCTGCTTCTGACACGTAAGCGCCCCCATCCATTAAACCATTGATGTCTCGTTCACTGACTCTGGGCTCTCTCTTTGGTCTTAAAGCGGGGCAAGTGCAGGGCTTGCAGGCCTGTGGGGTGCAGCCCAACAGGAAGAGACAGGAGAAGTCTGGCTTCTCTCTGGTGTGAGCGGCCAGCGTGAGGCCAGCGTGGAGCAGGTCTCTGGTCGAACCCCCGATCCAGCCCCTGGTACATGGGTCCCAGGCTGCTGCACTGCTACTCCACGAATGGTTTGGTTACAGAAGCCAGTAGCTTCCCTGCCCAGGCTGGGATGGAGATGGGGTTTGGCGGGCGCGTGGCCCATTAGGGAGTGTCTTGGTGTCAACACCTGTGGTTGGAGGACAGGATTGGGTGGACAGAGGAGCCTCACTGCTACACAGGCAACAGGACAGCCTGGACTGGCCCCCGGGGGCTCTGGACAGCGAGTCTTCCTTCCAAATCTAGGGCGAGACCATGTGCCCCTCAAGGACGCATCCCTGGACGTGGACCTGGCTTTCTGCAAGATGTCTCTCCTGTGCTGATGCAGCCCCTTGAGGAGCTGACAGCCCAGGGGTTGCCACGGCACTCCTGGCATTTGAGGTGGAGAGTTATTCATGAAGGGGGATCTAGGTGATGCCACATAACATCCACACGGCTCCCCTTTTCCTAAGCTGTTTTGAATCGTGTTTGTCACCAAAGAGTCCTGACCTTTTGAAGGGAACATTGTTCCTTCTGGTTGGGAACATTGTTCCTTCTGGTTGGAAACAGTCATGAAGTTTCATGCCAGCACTCGTGGAAAAGCATTAGGTGGCCACGAGGAAAGAAACACTTTGAAAGGAAAGGAGAGAAAAAACCAAGTGGTGGAAAAGGGCAAATACTGGCTCCGCGGCCTGAGCTGATGTATTCACAGCCGGAGCCCGCACGAGGGCATTCTTGATGCGTTTGACATAAAAGGAGGCTAGAAAGGCCTGTGTTATAAGTGGTACCTGTAACCTCTTGATCTAAGGGACCAGAAACTGTAACAAATAGTGTTGTTTTTTTTTGAGGTACGTGGGCCTACTCACTGTTGTGGCCTCTCCCGTTGCGGAACACAGGCTCCGGATGCGCAGGCTCAGCGGCCATGGCTCACGGGCCCAGCCGCTCCGCAGCACGTGGGATCTTCCCGGACCGGGGCACGAACCCATGTCCCCTGCATCGGCAGGCGGACTCTCAACCACTGCACCACCAGGGAAGCCCACAAATAGTGTTTTTTTTCCCCTTAATGTCTTCCCCTTCCCATCTCCCCGCGTCTCCACACTATTAATTCGAGAAGCAGTCCCTGACGCTGTCGGCAGCCTCCCTCCCTGTCCTGCTCAGCTGGGTCTCCTGGTCAGAGTCCCTGCACCTGTCCTCCAGGCCCCCATCCCCTGCATCTTCTCCGTGGCCCCGATGTCTCCTTGCTCATCACTGCAATGTCATCCTCCCACTCAGCTCTCCTTGGCAGACTTCTCGATTTTGTCACCTTGGTGAAATAAGCTACCATGCACGTATAAACATGGGTTTATGCTTGTATATGTACAGAATGTTTCTGGAAGGACACATAAGAAATAGTGGGGAGTGGAGATCTGGGATGGAAGGAACACATGCTACTTTCCACTGTATACTCAAGTTTAATTTGACTATTTTTAAACTATGTGTGCTATCTTGAGATCAAAAATTAATAAAAATATATACCACTGGCTTTTTAAGGTGTTGGCAGTGTTAGTGTTCTGACACCGTAGAAACATTAAGTTCTAAGGTTGTGAGAACTTGCCCAAGAATTTCTCCTGCCCACCAGCTGAGCTGCAGGTCAAGGCCAGTTTCACGTATGGCAAGAAGTGTGGGATGGTCTTTGTGCAACACAGGATCCCCAGGTGTCTCCCACAGGAGTGACAATATTTGCATATTGTGACCCCAATATGCAAATAAAGCTGTTTGATGAGCATGCTAATCTTCAGAGCTGTCTTCCAGGAGGCACTTGGATGAGCAGCAGGAAGGGTGACCACACAGTGAGGCATGCTCTCCATCCACATCCCAGGCCCTTTTACTCGGCACGTTGAAGTGAGCAAAGCCCCCAGAGAGAGACAGAGCCCCTAGAAACCCACCACCTGATAGTGCTAGGAAGACAGAGACAGAGACATAGACAGAAACAGAGAGACACAAAGACAGAGAGACACAGAGAGAAAGAGACAGAGAGACAGAGACAGGAGGGGGGACAGGGACCTACTGCACGTTCCAGGGGGTGGAAACAAACACTTCATTACATCACACCAACAGCACACACAGGAAGAGTTGACCTCATGTCAGTGGCTTGGAAAGTGTCAAAGGTGCCATGGGAAGAAAGACCCAAGAAAGGGGGAGAAATAAGGCAAAAAAAGAGAGGGAGAGAGAGAGAGAGAGAGAGAGAGAGAGAAACAGGGAAGAGGGAGAAGAAGAGAAAGTGTGGGCAAGAGATGCAGAGCTGACAGAGGGTGTGTTTTCACAACCTGAGGTGACCAGGGGCTGCTGACCAGCTTCTGAACCCCCAGCCCTCACTCCTGCTTACAAGAGAGTGTTACTTAAAACAGTGAAAGAAATGCTGTTGAGAGATGCACTAGGCATCAAGGATACATTAAGCCCATGCATATTTTTTTAAATTTGCATTTTGGGAGTTCTCCTTCTGTGCTGACCAGTAGGGTAATCAGTGTAGCACAGCCAGTGGGGCAGGGCCTGCTGGCTCAGGCCCCCTGGAAAGCAGAGAGGAAGCACACGGTCAGCTCTGAGTGTGAATCGAACCTCATAGGTCAGAGGGCTGAAAGGTGAAGAGATTCCCTGGGTCCAAAGTAAAGTCTTCACAGCATAAAGCAAGGCCTTCATAAAACACACAATGATAGTGTATGGGGAGGGGCCAGGGGGAAATAAATTAGGAGTTTGGGATTAGCAGATACACACCACTATCTATAAAATAGATAAACAAGGACCTACTGTTATAGCACAGGGAACTATATTCAATGTCTTGTAATAACTTATAATGGAAAAGAATCTAAAAAAGAAGATATATACATGGGTGCGTGTATAACTGAATCACTTAGCTGTACACCTGAAGCTAACACATTGTAAGTTAACTATACCTCAAAAAAAAAAAAAGTGTTAGCACATATACACAATGCTGATGGGATTCTACCAGCAGGGAAATGTAACTTAATTAACTGACAGATGGTGGTTAGAGGTACAAGCTACCGAGACTTTCTTAGGCATGGGTTTCTTCATCCATAAAATGGGGAGATTGAGTGGGGCCTCCAAAATCCTTTTCCGTCTATTCTAGAATCCTGCGGCTCTACACTGAAGAGAAGTGTGGGGAGGCAAACCGGGACCTGCAGCATCAGAGACCTGAAAACCTTGTGACAAAAGCAAGATAAACATGACGATAAGCTCACCTGAATGTGAATGAAATGGCAAGAATAAAATATCTACAGCTCAGTTCCACAGATTGATACATCAGCACAGACCCCCCGACCCTGTTTGGAAGTTGTTTTTATTGCCATGGAAGAGGAAAGGTCCAGATGTTTGTAGATGTTCATCCGAGTAGCCAGTAAACCTCTGCGGCCGTAAACACCAGAGGAACCAGCGAGCCTGCTGCAGGCCCACCGCTGCCGGGATGCAGGGCCGCTGGTCACCGGGAACCAGCGGTGCTGGGGGGGAGGGGAGAGGGGCCCACGCCACGTCTCCCACCCGCCATGTCATCACCAGGGAGATAGTCACTCTCCCTGCATCACAGTTTTCTCACCTGACAAGCGCCATTTGGATTCCTTTTATTTTCTCAAGTGAAAATGCTATATTTTATTTTCTTAAAATGAGAATCTATCCCAAAGCATTTTAAAACTCTCTATTTATTATGATTATTATTTTGTTCCTACACCTTTTTTTTTTTTTTTTTTTTTTTGCGTTACGTGGGCCTCTCACCGTTACGGCCTCTCCCGTTGCGAAACACAGGCTCCGGACGCGCAGGCTCAGCGGCCACGGCTCACGAACCCAGCCGCTCCGCGGCATGTGGGATCCTCCCAGGCCGGGGCCCGAACCCGTGTCCCCTGCATCGGCAGGCGGACTCTCAACCACTGTGCCACCAGGGAAGCCCCTACACTTTATTTTTTAGAGTGGTTTCAGGTTCACAGCAAAACTGAGTGGAAAGTGCAGAGATTTCCCGTGTACCTCCTGCTTCCCCCACTATGAGTACCGGGCCCGGCGAATCCCATTTGTTCAGCTGTGAAGTGTTTTTTCTCTGTGTGTCTAGTGCGTCAGAATCAGGACCTTGCTGACTCAACCGCCTGCCTTTGTTGGGGCAGGGGGAGAAGGAGGGATCCAGCAACCCACTGCTCCTTGTCTGCACCTCCAGCCAGTTCTGTTTTCACCCCTGTGCATGGCCTGGCCTTTGAGGTTCCCCCTAACTTCTGTTTTTCTGGGGTCTTCTAGCTTGAATGCGTTTGCTTCTTAATGCCTTACCTCTGTGCAGGCTCTGAAGTTTTGGCTTCCTCTGGTCTGTTAAGTCAGTTAGATTTGACCATCTGCTTTCGATCTTTCAAAAATTCCATCAGCTTCTCTCAACGGCTGATCTCCTTTTCTATTCTCTTTGAACTCACGGGTTTATATCCTTTTTTATTCCCTTATTGCCATTTTAGCAGACTTTGAGGAAGGAGTCAGATTAAAGGCATGTGTTCAGTCTGTGAAACATCATCTCATGTTCCTTCTTTTATTTTATTATTGTGCCCCCCCTGCCTCCACTCCCCTGTAACAGAGAAGAACAAACCTGACTCCATATTGGATCTGTTCCTGTAGCTCTAACTTTTGGGCTCTGTTGCCTGTGCTTAGTCATGCTGGCTCTGCACCTTTTGTAAAAGAATGTTGCCTGTAGCCTGAAATTTATGGGGTAGCCCATTCTCAAGGCTTTGACCTTTAAAGGTATAACACTTTTCCTTTCATGTAGAGATAAAAGGTTGCAGAACAGAGAATAACAGTTGTCTTGGTGGAGGTTTATAGGAACATTGTGACCAGACCTACATGGACAGCTGCAAGAACAAAGGGTTCTGGCACCAAGAGGTTTGCAGCAACCAGTCACCTCCCCTCCCCTTTTAGCATTAAAGAAGTCCGAATGCATTCTAACTCGGGTAAGATGGTCTTTGGGACATGAGTCCACCATCTTCTCTGTCAGCTGGCTTTCCGAAAAAAGTTGCTATTCCTTCCCCCAAAACCTCGTCCCTCGATTTTTGGGCTTGTTGTGTGGTGAGAAGTACGAGCTTGGACGCGATGACATCCCATACGTTCACCTGCTCTCTAATGAGTGCCATTGCAATTCAACTTAACATAAGTATTTAAACATAAGTATATTTTGAACAATGTATAAGATGCATGTGATTTACAGTTTTACAATAATGGCATTGTGCTGGGAATCCCATTTTGTTTTCAGCCTCCCTCACTTGGCTACATTGTAGATTGATCCTTCTGATTGCTGCAGGAAGGTTACCTCCAACTCTTTGCTGCTACATGTTGGTATCCGATGAACATTTTAACACATCTTCTTACACACCAGAAAACTGATTTTTGATACGTACCCAGGAGTAGGGAGATGGGATATAGGGTGTACGCATGTTAAGTTTATTAAATACTGCCGATTTCTCTCCTAAATGGCTATGGCAGTGAGAACTCCTTAGAGCCCTTACATCCTCATTGTGGCTCTCACGAAAGAGGGTATAAAAGGCAGCACTTCAACTTATATGACCTTGGAACTCTCTCCAGGAAAAGCATCTTGAGTGCACTGGGAGATGCTGATGTAGATTACAAGGGACTGGAGGAGCAGCACACTGTTTGGGGAGGTGGGAAGAGATTAGTAGCTGTAAACCTAGCTCATTTTGTTTTTGTTGTTTTTTTTTTTGGCTGCGTTGGGTCTTCGTTGCTGCATGCGGGCTTTCTCTAGTTGCGGAAAGCGGAATATCTGTCCATCCCTCCCACAGGGGTGGACTCCTGGCAGCCATATTTCTGCCACGTGACCCTATGCCCTGGCTATAGTTAATTGGGTCGAATTGGACACAGACTCGAGCTGGGCCAATCCGATTCTCTCTTCTGGAAATTTGATGCTGAATTATGAAACACTAGATAGTCTGGTTTAGAGGTTCTCACCCGCATTAATTTTTGAACCCCCCGGGGGGACACTGACAATATCTAGAGACATTTTGATTGTCACAGCTGGGATGGGGGTTGGGGGATGCTGGCATCCAGTGGGTAGAGGCCAGGGATGCTGCTAAACACACTGCAACGCACAGGATTGTCCCCATCACAAATTACCTGCCTAAGTGTCAGCAGTGTGTGGCTGAGAAACCTTGCTCCAGGTGAGCCCCTGAACAGGCATCGGGTAACTCAGGTGAGTGGGGCTGCCCCCGGCCGTCTCCCTTCTTCATCCAAGGGAAGCAGAGTGGACCCACAGGGAGAGGACAGCGGAGAAGCCAGACAGAGGGCAGCTGAGCTCAGAGACAGCCTTCCAGTTCCTGATTCCCATTCCTTCCAGACCCCTGACTACATTTTTGCCTCTTTATCCTTCTAACATATTCTCCTTTTATTCTTAAGGTAGATCGACATGGTTTTTGTTATTTGAAACCAAAGTAACTTAAGTTAATACAAGAAACATTCAAGTGAATGTTTTTTTTTTTAAATACATTTATTTATTTTTGGCTGCGTTGGGTCTTCGTTGCTGCGTGTGGGCTTTCTCTAGTTGCGGTGAGCAGAGGCTACTCTTCGTTGCGGTGCGCAGGCTTCTCATCACGGTGGTTTCTCTTGTTGTGGAGCACGGGCTCTAGGTCCATGGGCTTCAGTAGTTGTGGCACATGGGCTTCAGTAGTTGTGGCTCGCAGGCTCTAGAGCGCAGGCTCAGTAGTTGTGGCACACGGGCTTAGTTGCTCCGCGGCATGTGGGATCTTCCCGGACCAGGGCTTCAACCCATGTCCCCTGAATTGGCAGGCAGATTCTTAACCACTGCGCCATCAGGGAAGTCCCCAAGTGAATGGTTTTAAAGTGACTTAAGCAACATTAAGGCTTGGGCAGCTTAGAGAACTGTCTAGTCTTTCAGGATGGAACAAATATGTGAAATGAAATAGTTAATTGTCATTACTTCTTCATCCCACGAGGTCTCTACACTTAGGTGCTAGAGTGAGCTGAATCTTCCTGAAGGGCAAAGGGGTCTAGAACATGCCTGCCCTGTGCCTGTGATTCTTCTGGGAATCAGGACACCTGGCTTACCTGTCCTGCCACCACACCTGAGCCCCACCCAGTTCCACCAACTACCAGTCCACATACAAAGCATCTCTGCAGAGCGGCTAATAATTACACTTGCTAATGATTTCTATTTTGCATATTATTTTGTATTTCCATGTACATTATCAGTCTTGGTACTGATTTTACTTCTCTATATACAAGAATTCAATAAAAGTGATGGAGGCTAAGACACTGAAGTGGTCTTTGATACTCAGTTTCTTCCTGGCAGTTACATTTTTCTTTACATTTTAGGAATATTGTGAGTTCATTCCGTTATCCATACATACAGTTTCTTAAACATTTAGGAGTCGTTGACCCCTTGGGGAATCTGATGGTGGATCCTCTCTCTGGAAAAATTCACATAAGCACTATATTTTGCATACAAATCTGAGGGCTCACAGACCATTGAGAGGCCATCACAATTATCCCCCAGATTCTGAGCCTTGCATTAAATATTTATTTACTGCCTACTATGATTTAGGTGCTAAGGAACAAAGGATGAAAAGGGAGCGTTCTACCCTTGAGAGGAATACAACTTAGTAAGACTACAGAGCAGTAAACACTCAGGTGACAAGTGTCAAGAGAGGGTTGGTAGAACCCTGTAGCCCAGAATAGAGGAGTTTAATCCCGACTGGGCATTAAGAAAGGATTCCTGGAACAGGCGACATCTGCACTGAGAATTCTAACAAGCAGGAGAAAGCAAGGTCAAGTAGAAGGAGAAGGAAAGAACATTTCAGATAGAGGGAAAAGTATGTTCAGAAGGGAAAGAGGGGAATTCCCTAGCCGTCCAGCGGTTAAGACTCCACGCTTCCACTGCAGGGGACGCGGGTGAGATCCCTGGTTGGGGAATTAAGACCCTGCATGCCACATGGCACGGTGCCGCCAAACAAACAAAAAACAGAAGGGAAAGAGCCTGGTGAGTTCACGGAACGCAAAAGCATTTAGCTCTCTGATCAGCTGTCTGGTGGCTCCCGGCTCCATGCCTGCTTTTCTCTATGTTGCAGGAGGCTGAGTCAGCAGAGTACACCAACCAGATCCCTCTGCCAACTCGCTTCTGCTGCTTCTGGGGAGGTGCTGCCGAGGGGAAGCGCTGGTAGGAGACTGGAGGCAGGAGGGAGGGAGGAGCCATGTTCCCTGCCCTTGTAGCATCTGGGGGAGGGGGCAGCAGTAGCATCAGTGAGTGGGGGGCACTCCTGGGTTCCTGGGGCAGTGGTGGCAAAGTGGCCCTGTAGCAGCAGTACCAGCAGTGGGTCAGCCTGAGCAGCCCAGCAATCATGAGTGTTGGGTAACACACTCCCCTTCTGCTCCAGCCTAGTACCCAGGCACTACCTCACTTCTGGGTCACCTTTTTTGCCCCTCCAGCCCTTACAAATTTTGAAACCAATTCCATATATTTTACTGCCTTTGTTTAAAATACCTAGAGTGGCTCTGATTTTGTGACTGGAAACTAACGAATACAGCAATGGATCAGAAAATACAGTGGAGGAGGGCTGGGGTGAGGATTTGGTTGACTAGGTAATTGAGGCAGATCATTCAGGCTCCTCTTAGGAAATGACCAGGTGTTTGAACTTTATGCTAAGAGCAATGGAGACCCATGAAAGACTTTAAAGTCATGGTCAACTCAGTCACTTTCTATGAAGATCATTTGGGCTATAATATAGAGACCACTAAATGGAAGGAAGCTTTTGCAATGATCTAGGAGAGAATTTGATGGTGGCCGGTACTAGGGTAGTGGCCGTGAGGATGAAGAGAAGGGACTGGAAGGCTTTTTATGAGGTGGAATGGCCAGAACATAATGGGGCATTGTGGCCAGTTAAAGGCGGCTACAGATTCATTGGCACTGTTTCCACTGATAGCTGGGTTCTATAGCTCCTTCTTTTGAACTTGGGTGTGCTCTGTAACTGCTTTGACAAAAGAATATGGCACAAGGGACACTGTGGCAGGTTCTGGGCCTTAAGAGGCCTGCAGCTTCTATTTCTGATTTCTTGCTTCTTGGAATCTCTACTATTGGAACACAACTGCCATACTTTGAGAAGTATAGCCAAATGGAGAAGTCACACATATATAGCTGCTCTGGTTGACAGCCCCAGCTAAGCTCCCAGCCGACAGTGGCAACAACTGTCAGCCATGTGGGTGCCACGTTGGACGTCCAGATCACTAGAGCCTTCAGATGACCCCAGCCCCAGCCCCAGGCCCAAGCAATTCCCATGCGTCTGAGCCCATTCAACCCACAGAACCATAAGAGGTAATAGTACACTGTTGTTTTAAGCCACTACGTTTGTTGGTTTGTTTGTTTTAAAGCCACTAAGTTTTAGGGTGGTTTGTTACACAGCAAAAGAAAACAGGAATATATGTGGAAGGAGAGAAAGAAGACAGAATCAGGATGATACCTAGAATTCCGGTTTGGGCCCAGGGTGGAGCCAGTCACTGCTGAGATGGAGACCACAGACAGATGAAGAGTTTGGGGGTCGGGATGGGGGAGTAAATGATCTATCATAAACTAGAAAATATATATTTTTGGAAATTCATTAAAATTTTTCCTAGATCCTATCATGTTTTATCTTCAGCATTAGCCATCCTGATTTTAAACAGATTTATGTTTTGCCAATTCCTACCTTTAAGACACTCTAAAATATGAACTTTAGTATCTTCTGCTATAAGAAAAGCTGTGCTTTTCAAAAGTACCAAGAGGAGCTGGTACCTATTTCATCACATTTAGTCCTTGTAGATCTAGGGATCAACTTCCAGGTCTCTTATTCGTTCGTCAGATATTTACTCATCACCTGCCAGGGACTCAGCAGGACTCAGGGAGTTTACATTCTGATCCACAGGCAGACAAAAAACAAGCAAATGATCACCAATTTATTTTAAAAAAAGGAATGAAAGAAGTAAGCAGGGGGCTGATGGAGAATAAAAGTTGAGGGGAACCCACTTTACATAAAGTGGTCAGGGAAGATTTTTAAGCTGAAACTTAAGGAAGTGGAGAGAACTAGCTGTGAGAAGAGGTGCAGGAGGGGAAGTGAGGGTCGGTAGCCACAGGACTGCCAAGAGTGCAAGGCCCTCAGTTGGTTAAATGCTCCACCAGATTCTAGGAACTGAAAGACTAGTGTGTTTGGAGTGTAGTGAGACAGAAGTAAGGCAGGATGGAGCGGGAGAGGGAGAAGAGGCAGATTAAACAATACCTTTTAGGCCCTATTCAAGAATTTGCATTTTACTCGAAGTGCAAAACACAGGCAGAAAGAAGCATGAACATGCTCTGATTCAAGTTTTAAGAAGATAATGGTCAGATCACCCAGGAGGGGGAATACTGGTTGAGAAACTTGTGGTTTTGGACAGAGAAAGACAGCCTGGACTAAGAAGGTTCACTCTAATTTTCTTTTCCTTGGACTCTGTCTCTTCCTTTGTGAAGTGCAGGCAGAGAAACAGATCAGCAAACAATTATTCCCCAGTGCCAAGTATAAATAAGACTGTCTCTGGACTCCTCTTGCTTTGTGTAAAGATTTGAAACATTTTCAAGGTTGATGGTGTTTTCTACTCCTTTCCACCAACCTACTTCCCCCAACCTAAGGTTTCACACTCTATCAGGAACTGCCATCTGTGGCCTTTGATACACTGAACCAATTAGTGGCTTTTAAGCCACTGCACCATAAACAGTATTTGTTGTCTGCCAAGTTTGTTGGCAACTGGAGTAGGTGGGGTGGAATCTGGATGGACTCAATCTGTTGAAGATTAGTTTTTTTTTTTTTTTTGTCCTTCTGCAGGGCCATAGGATTTATCTGCCAACAAAACTAAACTTGAGTGTAAGGGATCAGACTGAGGAGCCTTATTAACCTTAAATTCTATTCTCTTATCTAATACCTTTAAGTTTTTCAGTAACTTCATGTGGGTATTGATGAACTATCCTTCACTTAAGACATGGCAACGTAATTCAGCTGATATGCTTAAAAGCTTCTTCAACATTCAGAGGCTGATGGCAATATGTGAAAAAGGTTCTAGTTAAAAAAAAAATGAGTCAATATTTTCGGTCAGTTTAAAAACATAGGTAACATTATAAAAGCAGCCCCAGAGAGATCCCTTGTCCCTTCCGCCACATAAGGACACAGTGAAAAGACAGGGTGAACCAGGCAACTGGTCCTCACCAGACACAACTTGACCCTGTACTTCCTAGACTCCAGAACTGTAAGAAATAAATTCCTGTTGTTTGTAAACATGTTAGATACACATGACACCTGACTACTTAGAGAGTAACAGCAGGACTTTCTTAAGGCATCATCTGTTTAGCCAAAGAAAAGTCAGTTACACTGTTACACAATCTGTTCAGTAGTCTAGTAACTTTGCACTTGATTTTTGTCTACTTGTAAAAATTCATTTGGTCACTAATGTATACAGATCCAATTAAGATTGAATATAGGGACTTCCTTGGTGGCCCAGTGGTTGGGACTTCACCTTCTAACTAGGGGGTACAATCCCTGGTGGGGGAGCTAAGATCCTGCATGCCTCCTGGCTAAAAACCCAAAACATAAAACAGAAGCAATACTGTAACAAATTCAATACTCTAAAAATGGTCCACATCAAAAACATCTTAAAAAAAAATTGTAAATTTAAGCAGCTTTCTTCTCCCTCCCCCTCACCCCCCCAAAAAAGTCCATCTTCCAATATAATATACCTTCTTAACCTCTAGTTAGGGGTGAAGAAACATTGTAAAAAATTGTTACATTCTTTCCTGAATCAGTGATTTAAACATGAAGGAAGGCAGATCTGTCTACCAAGATTTACTTTATGCTATCATGCTATTCATAATAGCACTTATCCAGCTATGTTTGAGAGTAAATCTTGAAGGAAATACCAACTCTTGTCTGCTGAGTATGCAGACCTGTCACAGGCTGAAAACACAGGTTGTCAAGGCCTTTAGGAAAATTACCTTTATAGAAGGCCTGTATAGGGTCTACTCTCTGGTTGAGAACACAAGCCACTGCTTACACCTCACCCAGAGCTGGAGATGCCAAATAGAATCCTAAAAAAAGGTGTGTGTGTGTTTGGAGGGCCGGGCGGTCAGTGGTAGAGGGAGTGGAAGGCAAACAGGGACTCTTTCCTGCTACACTCATGGCGTAAACCGATGCACATACTGGTCAGCTATTTTTACAGCTGGTTTAAGTTATAGCCCTCAGTAGGCTCAGACCTGCTTCCAATCAAATCTGGCCTTCCCCTTTATGCGAAGGGTAACTTTTTAAAAGGAAGATTTTTTGTTCGTTTTTCAAAATTCTTCTAAATTTCCTAAGGCTGCACAAGGGGCAATGCATCAAGCAAGGACGACATAGGGCGGGAAGTAAGAGAAAACAGTGATTTCTGAATTCCTTAAAATATGTTGGGTCCTTTTTCCTTCAGGAAAGGGAGGCAGGATAGAAAGAAAAGCAAGAGAAGTTGCAAAAGACCAGCCTAGGCGCGCCGTAGGTGCGCAGGGGGCTGAGCCGCAGCCACGGTCAGGTCACATGGCGTCAGCTCCGGGTCTGCGGGGCCCGGGGCGGCCGCTCGCTGTCCTGGCCCAAAGTCCAAGGGCGGCGGCAAGGCTCCCGCTGGGCGGCGGGAGTAACGAACTGGACAGCTGCCTCCCGGCCGCAAGCACGCTCCCGCCCCAGCCCTCAGAGGCCAGCGCGCGACCGCCTCCGCCCCCAACCACGCCGGCAGTCCGCCGCGTGGAGAGCCGGATTCCGCAAGGGGCACGGCCCGCCCTCTTCTCGCGAGAGGAAGGTTGGGCTGGCTACGGGGATCTAGCCAATGAGCGAGCGGGAAGGGCGTGATCGACGGCCTCCTCTGAGCCCCGCCCCGGCTGCAGAGGCCCCAGTCGCCGCCCGCCTCTCCTTCTCTCCCTTCTTGCACTCCCTTCCCTCCCCGCCCCGCTCTTCTCTTTCCGTCTGAGGTGGCGGCCGGCTCCCTCCTCGCCAGCTCCGTTTTCCCTCTGCTCCCGCTTCCCTTTTCCCTTGTGCCCGGGCCCGGCCTGAGCGCTTCCTCCGCCTTCTCAGGGTGGCCGCCTAGCTCCCGACCCCTAGAGTACTGCGCCTTTTCTTTTCTCTGGTCTTCCGTCCGCGCCCGGCCCCGCCATGAATGAGGAGTACGACGTGATAGTGCTGGGCACCGGCCTGACGGTGAGGCCCGGCGGGGAGGGGCGGGGGTCCCGGGGCCGGGGGCCGGGGTTCAGGGTCGGGAGAGAGCTGGCCGCACGCCTTGCTCAGCCCCCTTTTCCCCATCCCCGCGGGCCGCGCCGCGCCTCGCCTCCGAGGGTCTCCGGGTGGGGCCGGTTTCCGCCGCGGTCTCGGGCCGCGCTCTGGAGCGGAGGCGGGTCGGGCCTGCGGCGGGGCCTGCGGACCGGGCGGCGCATCGGGACGGGGAGGAGACACCGGGGGATGGAAAGCCCGGTCCGGCAGGTGCCTGGGCGGGTTGTGACGGCCGAGTAAGAGTAGGTGGGAAACGAGAGTCCGCTCTGCTGCAGCAGAGGCCGGAAAAGCCCGGATTGGTGTATTGATGCGTCTTCCTTACGGGTTGATGGCCTCTCGCGATTGGAAACAGAAAAGCAGCCGGCGGAGTGGGGGAGGGTGGAGGCCAATCACAGTGGCATTTCCTACTTAGACTTCAGCCTCTACTACTAGTCGGTGTCGGTGAAGAGTCACTGGATAATCACTGTTTGGTAGGTAATTAAGTTCAATGAACTTACATTTTTGGAGAAAATTAGATTTCATCCTCCTGCCCCACTCCAGGTGAGAAGCATTATCCTTTTCTTTTAACCACCCTCCCATCCCACTTGAGCAACTGTAGAATGGAAATGAGTTTTCTCAAAATTTGTCTAGTCCATTCTCACCTGGCCTTTGCCATCTTTTACTTTTGTGTGGTCTGTCCTTGCCTACATTGTCTCTTCTGGAGGCTTTCCCCTGAGAAAGAGGTTGGTGATGGGGTGCTAGAGGCCAGGTTCTCTATTACTGCATGGTGTGCGTAATACCATGGTAAATTTATTTTCCTGGCTGTCTGCTTAGAGAACTTTAGATAATATTCTGCAAATAATACAGGCAGATGTTTTACTTCTTTTTGTGCTTTTAAAGGAAAATGAAGACTATTCATCTTGCAAAAGAATTCCATTTGAAGAGAGGACCATTTCCGTTATCAAAAGTTTTTTGGAAATTTGAAATTCTGACATTGGACTGCTTTGTTTTAAAAGATGAATACTGATTTTGATCTTGCGTGTCCCATATAAACTGATCTCAAAGTCCGGAGTCATTTAATGTAAACCACTACGAATTTGTTGAAATGCATTGTAATCTCTCAAGATGGAATTAACATTTCTTTCAGCTAACACTCCAGAGTAACTATTTTAGATTTCTCTGGACAAGAGAAAACTGTCAAACTTGCATTTGGCCAGTTTTTTAGGAAAAGATTGTTGGGAACTAGAATGGCACTTTTCTGGCATGTCATTTTTCTATTTATGGTGATTTATGGTGATTGTTGGATAATACTCATTTCTGAATGCTTCATTATGTTTCAGCAGTCCAGAAAAAGAAATGGGACTGGCTAGGAAATATTACCGAATAGATGAGATTGTTTACCTAGAAAGCTATTTAGTCATTTTGAATGTGAGGTATTGGGTTGAATTTCTTTTTTGATGGTGAGTTGGAAGACTGTTGGATGCCTAAATGAATAGCCTACCCACTGCAGGGTGTTTTTTTTTTCATTTTCTAAGTGCTTAATTGGGATTCTGAGCTGAGCTTATTAGTTTGTGGTGGATTTTGCCCACTGGAATGGGCACTGTTGTTGCCAGCATATTGTAAGAGCTAGTTAATTCCACTGTTTTTCTACGGTTATTGCTGGTCTTTCAGATTTGCTCTTGATTAGGGCAGTTAAACACGGACAAATAAGTGCAAATCCTTTCTCATGCAGGTTTCTATATGCCTAATTCGGAAGTATCACTTTGTCTCAAAGAGGGCACAGTCTTATTGCATAACAACCAAGTTAAGATAATGCACCTTATTTAAATTTTCATTTGGATCAATTGTGACCGTTTTGGTGAATGATAGATGCATACTTAACTAGTAATCAGATACATTTCTGCTGTCATTTATTATTTTATTTATTTTTGGCTGCATTGGGTCTTCGTTGCTGCACGCCGGCTTTCTCTAATTGTGGCGGGGCGGGGCTACTCTTCCTTGCGGCACACGGGCTTCAGTAGTTGTGGCACGTGGGCTTCAGTAGGTGTGGCTCGCGGGCTCTAGAGCGCAGGCTCAGTAGTTGTGGCGCACGGGCTTAGTTGCTCCGCGGCATGTGGGGTCTTTCCGGACCAGGGCTCAAACCCGTGTCCCTTGCGTTGGCAGGTGGATTCTTAACCATTGCGCTACCACGGAAGTCCCGGGATGATTTTTTTTTTTTTTTTTTTCTGGACGCGGGCCTCTCACTGTTGTGGCCTCTCCCGTTGCGGAGCACAGGCTCCGGACGCGCAGGCTCAGCGGCCATGGCTCACGGGCCCAGCCGCTCCGCGGCATGTGGGATCTTCCCGGACCGGGGCACGAACCCGTGTCCCCTGCATCGGCAGGCGGACTCTCAACCACTGCGCCACCAGGGAAGCCCCCCGGGATGATTTTGATAGTGATAAAATCTTATACCCTCATTTTTAGTGATACAGGGACTTTGATTACTTAAATGAAGAGATCACCAAAGTTAAAAAGCCTCAAATTATAATTAACTTTGAGTAATTGGTGTGAACATACCATTTACTTTTCTTAATTTTTGATTTATAAATATTTAGTGCCTGAGATTTAAGAACCTAAAAACAGGTGTGTGCTATCAGTTGTGGGTACCGAATACTGCATGATGCCTGTGTGTCAGTGCATTTTTTAGTGCGATTAACTTGTTACTTTTAATATAAAGTGTAAGGAAGTGTTGGGGTTTCTCTGTGTTGCCTAATGTTGTCACTGTTTTGTATCGATTGTTACATCTAAAATAAGGTCATAATAGTGCACAAATATTGATAGTAACTTTGATAAAGAAGGCATAAAACAATTTAGTGTAAACTAGAGCAAAATCTTCATTCTGTCTAGGAGAAATGGAATATTTCATATAATTGAGTTCTTTAAGGAAGTGAGGGCTATCCCTTTAAACCATAACTTTTAGATAAAAACCTTTCAAATGGTATCACAACTTCTTTAACAGACTAAGGAACATAGTTAATGTACTGATAACAAAGATTTCACATCAGGAGGATTAATTACTGTTATGCTATAACATAATGAAGCCATTGAGACCTAGGGAGCTTTGTAGGAACTTTGGCCTCCTTACTAAGTCCTCTTAGACTGCTCAGCTTTGGGAGTTAGTTCTACTGTCTACTTTTCATTTTTTCCTCTTTGCTTCTTTGGTTAGGCTGGTGACTGTCGACAGCCTCTGACCACTTAATTTGCTGTTTCTGATTGACTTTGGGCTTGGCAATAAATTCATGAGTCTTCTTAGAAATAGTAATAAATAATAAAATAAGGGTAACTAGCTCCACAGCTGCTTGTGCTTCCGAGCAGTATTTTGTTTTGTTTTGTGCTGCATGGTAATTTTTGTAAGGAGTTTTGAATCGAAAAGGACACTTTAGTGATATCTAACCAGATTATTCTCAGCAGTATTTGTTTAAAACATTGTTTTATATCCCAGCCATACTTTTCCTCCTTTCTCTTTATTAAAATTTTGCGACTTCAAAGAGGAGTTTTTGTACCGCATTTAAAAATCTTGAATTGCCTTTTATATTTACTCCTTGACAATCCTTGCCATTGCTATTTGAGTTCTATGGACAAACAACTTTCTGTCCACTGCAGTAGTGATCATAGGACCAATGTGTTCAAATGTCTTATTTTTGGAAGGTATAAATACTGTGTAGGCAGTTTGTATTTTAAATCAGCCTTAAGCATACTGGTCCAGTAGAGTAGAAGTAAAATCAGACATATTTCAGCATTTCGAGGTAGTAGTGAGACATTTGGTTGTGAAGACCGCTAGGTAAACGTTTGGCTCGCATACGTGATACCCTGCAGTTACCCTTATGTCCCCTCTCACAGTACCTGATTAAAGACTTACTGGAGTAATGGCCTACTCAGTTTCAGTTACCTGTGACTGTTGTGCTCGATTATGGGCAATAAAAAGGCAAACACACCTGTCTGTGAGTAGCTTCTTCTCATGTGGGGGTAACTATAATATGAGTTAATATGAGAAAGTACTAAGTGCCATAAGGGAATTCACACATGTGGGAATTCAGATAGGGGAATCAGAAAAACCTGCATAAAGAAGGAGTTATTGAAGTTGGCTTTTAAAAATAATTGATAAGCAGGGTAGGGGGAAGGGGGTATTAGATGAAGGTAATCAAAAGGAACAAACTTAAGCTATAAGATAAGTACTAGGGATGTAATGTACAAC
This sequence comes from Globicephala melas, assembly GCF_963455315.2. Lineage (NCBI taxonomy): Eukaryota > Metazoa > Chordata > Mammalia > Artiodactyla > Delphinidae > Globicephala > Globicephala melas. The sequence goes on from NC_083315.2 coordinate 25,239,237, forward strand.
ATGATAAAGATAATGAACACTGCTGTATGTTATGAATGAAAGTTAAGAGTGTAAATCACAAGGAAAAATGTATTTTTTCCATTTCTTTAATGTTGTATCTATGTGAGATGATGGATGTTAACTAAACCTATGGTAATCATTTCATGTTGTATGTAAATCAAATCATTATGCTGTACACCTTAAGTCTTTACCGTGCTGTATGTCAATTATATCTCAATAAAACTGAAAAAGTTTAAAAAAATATTGGTAAGTTTTGAACATGAGGAGGAATGATTTTCTAGGCAGAGAGAGCAGTGTAAGTCAGTATTAAGAAAAGGATATATATTTAGGGGATAGGGAGTTTATTTTGTGTGAAACAGAAGGTATGAAGAGGTGTAATGGAAACAGTGTTGGAAAGAAGGTATATCACCAAGGATGCTGAAGATAGTAGGTTAAGAAGTTTGAATTTTATCTTCTAGGCCAACGAGAGAGGGTTTTGAGCAGGAATGATCTAATTAGAGCCAAATTTCAAGAAAAGTTATCCTTGACAGCTTTTAATGAGATGCATTAGAGGGACAGAGACATTTAAAGAAACACTTATTCTGCTGAAAACTAACTTCCACTTTTATTGTTATTGCTGTAAGACGTATACCACTGAGATTAAATGATTTAAAAGTTTTCTAGCTAATATATTTTCTAGATAAGTATAAAGACACTTTTCTTTAAGATGACTTATTAGGTACCTTGTTTTCCTGATCACATTTTTGTGTGCATTTACTTTCTGTTTCTTTTTTTTTTTAAAATCACTCCAGAACTTTAAAATGCAGGAGGATTTAGAGTGTTAATAGTGTTTAGTTTGGTCACTTGGAAGTTACATCAGAATTTTTTTTTTACATCAGAATATTAACGTACTCTGGTTCTATTCTCTTCCAAGCCTGAGTTGCCCTCTAAGTAGGAAGGGGGGTGGGCATTAACTTTTCCAGGATACTGGGATACTATTTTAGTACCAGTGGCCTTCACAATTGTGTTTAGGTTCGTCACAGTTCATATTTGGGAACACCATACAGGCTGCTTCACTACGTAAGAGGTACTTCGCCTAGTGTGTTTAGGTGCTGTCCGTCTGAGTTAGTTACTCTGATTATTGCAAACCTAGCGCTATGTGTAGGTGCTGAAGGGAAGTGAGCCTCAGTATCACTGATTTGGTCCTTCCTGACCATCACCGCACCCACACATCTGCACAGACTAGAATTTTGCTGCAGCTGAACTTCAAACATTTAGTTTAATCTGGTTACCTCTTTATGTAGGCCAACATGAAGAACCAGTTGGGTGGCAGATGCCATTATCTTAACTTGGATTCTGGGCCTGAGCTCAGTTTGGATGAAAGACCCACCTGAGATTGCCAGGCATCCTATGTGCATCATTAATGCATGCATGCATTTGTTCACTTATTCATGCTGAGCACCTAATATGCTCTAAGCCCTAAAAATAAAAAATAAATAAGGCATAATAGCAAACAAAACACCAAAAAAACTTGGATTCTGAAGATGGTTTTACAGTTTTAGTTATTTTGGTTGTGAGTCTGTATATTCTTATCCTGTTAGGTCAGTTGTGGGTGAGCTTGAAATTAAGTGTGGAGCACTGTCATCTGTTAGTTTTAAAACTAATGTGTTCGTTAATATTCATTCATATATGTTTCCTGGTAAAAGTTATCAGTATTCTTGACATAGATGATGGATGGTCCAGGTTGTCTAGTGTGAAAAAAGGAAATTCACTTAGAGTATTTTCTCTGACTTTGATGTGCTTTGCTTTTTATTCTGTATTCACCAGATAGTAGTAGATTTTAATTTTGAGTTGTTAATTTGGGAAGATACTAAAATTTTGGGATCATTAATATATACCCTATACTCAGATGTGATTGGTTTTATCAGTGAATTAATGACTTCATCCCATGTTGTAAAGTAAAATTTAAAATATTACATTTGTGCTTCTATGTATTCTCTTGGCATTGTAAAAGCAGTCTTTTATAGATGGGTTTAGAAGAATCAGTGAACCTGCAAATTATTAATTAGCTTTTAATATATTTGCTCTAAGTGATGCCTTTAAAGGTAGTTAGTATCAGCTCTTTGGACTGCTGAATCTTTATATTCCTGGGTCCTTTATTAGGCCTCAGCCTTCAGTGCTTCCTTTGGAGCCATGGTCCAGTGAGTGGGTCATGCTTATTTGCAGTGAAGTATGAAAAGTTATATATAGAAGCTGTGCAACACTCAAAGTTGCTTGCTGTGATTTTGCTTCCAAAAGTTGAACAGTGAAGTCTACTTTTTGTCAACTGGAAATGTGACTATTTGGTTTTCCTTTGTTTATGTCATAATCTGTTTTTGAGATTGTAAATATTATTCTACTTTCATATAATATATTGAATCATATGTTAGTACTTCTTTAGATTTTTTTTTAAGCAAGTGATTTGCTTTTGATAATATTGGAGTTAATTTTTACAGTTAAAATACTTTCGGTTCTGTTTATCAAGACCTCATTAAGAAAGTTAAAAGTCAAGCTGTGGAATGGATGAAGATATTTTCAATATATATATAACCAATAAAGCACTTTTAAATATCTAGAATATATAAGGAATTTTTATATAGTAGTAAAAAAAAGAAAGCCCACTTTAAAAATGGGCAAATAATATGACTAGGCACTTATCAAAAGAAGGTACTACAATTATCAGTAAACTGTGAAAAAGTGCTCAGTCTCATTATTTGTCAGGCAATGTAAATTAAACCACATCCTAACTAGAATGACTAAAATTAAAAGGCCAGAACAAAATGTTGGGCAAGGATTTGAAACAACAGGAACTTTCATATACTGCTGACACAGCTTATGAAATTGGTACAACCATTTTGGAAAGCTGTTTGGCAGTATCTGTACTCTCCTTGATGTCTATCCAACAAGTGCATACATAAAAGACACATTGAGAATGTTTATAGAGCATTATTTGTAACAGCCCCAAACTGGAAACGATCCCAATGTCCACCTGTAATAGAATGGACAAATAAGTTGTGGAATATCTGTGTGGAGTATTCATTCAAAAGACTCCTATGGCTTTGTTACCCGCAGCGTGGTCCATGAATCAACTGCTTCTGCAACACCTGAGAACTTACTAGAGATGCAGACGGTTATACCCCTCACCCCAGATACGCTGAATCAAAATCTAGTTTCCCAGGTGTTTAATAAAGTTTGAGCAGCACTGCTTTACTAGTGGTTCTTGAAACTGGTCCTGGACCAGCAGTATTCTCACCTGGGAACTGGTGAGAAATGCAGATTCTCAGGCTCCACCGCAGACCTGCTGACTCAGAAGCTCTGGGGGTGGGGCCTTGCGTTCTGTTTTAGCAAGCTGTCCCGGTGATGTGGATGCAAAGTAAAGTTTCAGAATCTGCTTAGAATTTACATTTCTAACAAGTTCACAAGGTGATACCAAATCAGGAGCTCTCTTTGAGATCCACTGTTGGTAGGGCTAGGCAAACCTGTAAAAGTCCACAGCTTTTTCAGGCCACTTGGTCTTTGTCACAGCTACAGTTCCAATGTGGTACAGTGAAAACAGCCAACATGTAAATGAATGGGCATGGGTGTTTACTGGTAAAACTTTATTTACAAATATAGCCTGCAGGCTGGATTTGGCTCCTGTACTTTAGAGACCCCTGCCGTATAACAGTAAGAGTAAGAAAATTTCTATTGCAAACAAAACATGGATGAATCTTGTAAACATATGTTGACCAAAAGGTGTATACAAGAAGTGTATACTACAAGATTCTGTTTATTCAGAGTTCAAAATCTTTCCTCTTAAAAGTCATGAGCGTGGCTGTGGGCTGAGGAGTGGTTATGGCTGGAGGTGGCCTGGAGTGCTCATAATGTTTTTTGATCTAAATAAGAAATGATACACCCTCTTGGAGTAAAATTTGAACCTGATAGTAACTAATTTAAAATATTTTTAAAATATTAAAATGAATAGTACATTATGGAGGAGAATTTGAGATATGTATGAATTTTTGAAAATAAAGATTTTAGAGTCAGGCTTCTAGGGGGATGAGCTTGTTCTCTGTTGTCTGGAGTCTTGGATAAATTTGAGAAGCACTAGGATTTATAAAGTTACAGAGAATTTCCTTTGTCATTAAAAAAAATAAAGCTCGCATCACCTAAACTCTGGTATAAGGGTTTTGGGTGAATGAATATCCCATCTCTGTGTTTCTTCTCATTAATCCATTAATTGGATTGACTTTCTTGACTGCTCCCCCACCCCATCTTGATTTGGTATGTCTTAGTATATTCACGCTTTGTTTACCTTTTTACTGAGAGTGATGGTTTATAATCCTCTGTTGATTGTCAGTTGATTAATGGTTATCCTGGATGCTTCATTTAGGGCTCTAGTTCTCAAACTCTTGGTCTCAGGATCTATTTACACTCTTAAAAATTGAGGTCCCTGAAGAGCTTTTGCTTGTAAGAGTATCTGTCAGTATTTATCCTATTAGAAATCAATGCTGAGAAATTAAAAAAATGTTTTTTATTCACTTAAAGATAACGGTGATAAACTCATTACATGTTAACGTGAATAACAGTTTTTTGAAGTATAACTGTTTTCCAAAACAAAAAAATTTATGAGAAGAGTATGGTTGTTTTACATTTTCTGCACATCTCTTTAATATCTAGTTTAAAAGATAGCCGATTCTTATCTGCTTTGGTGTTCAGTCTTTCATAATTTTTGTCATAGCTGAAGTATATGAAGAAAATCAGGCTTTAGACAGATGTGTAGTTGGAAAAAGGAGGAGTATTTTAATAGCCTTTCTGATTGTTGTGGGTATCCTTTTATAATTTACACCTAAACACAAGTGGCAGGGTATTTTTAAAGATTAATTGCAATATGAAATTTGAAACCACATCAGTGAACATTTCTTATTCCGTTACATTAAAATCTGTTAATCTAGCTTGCACTTTGAATTTCTCTTTTAACCTCCTGTATGATTTTGTAACATCATTCATTGGTCACTTGGGAAAGTACTGTTTTACTTAGTAATGCAGGTCTTCTGAATTGTTGACACATTTCATTATGCCATATCAAAAGCTCATATTTGTTAATATCACTGATGTTGTCTGAAAAGTCCTTTAAGTATTGGGGATCTGATGTACCCATGGTGGTGGATATAAGTTTTCCAAAATTCAGATTTTCATTCAAAAATTTTTTTCAATACATTTTATTTATTTATTTTTAATATTTGGATGTGTTGGGTCTTCATTGCTGCGCATGGGCCTTCTCTAGTTGTGGCGAGCAGGGGCTACTCTTGCTTGCATCGGCTTCTCATTGCAGTGGCTTCTCTTGTTGCAGAGCACGGGCTCTAGGTGTGTGGGCTTCAGTGGTAGTGGCACATGGGCTCAGTAGTTGCGGCTCGTGGGCTGTAGAGCACAGGCTCAGTAGTTGTGGCACATGGGCTTAGTTGCTCTGTGGCATGTGGGATCTTCCCGGACCAGGGATCGAACCCGTGTCCTCTGCATTGGCAGGCGGATTCTTAACCATTGCGCCACCAGGGAAGTCCCTCATTCAGAATTTTGACTTTTCATTTTTGGCAACAAATACTGTTGGTTATTTTCCTTGACATTCATTTTTGAGAAAATGTCTGCCAAAATCCTAAGTCTGAGCAATCATAGTCTGTCAGTTATTTTTCCACTTAAAAATGATGATCCGTGGGGCTTCCCTGGTGGCGCAGTGGTTAAGAATCCGCCTGCCAATGCAGGGGACACAGATTCAAGTCCTGGTCCGGGAAGATCCCACATACCGCGGAGCAACTAAACCCGTGAGCTACAACTACTGAGCCCCCGTGCCACAACTACTTAAGCCCGCACGCCTAGAGCCTGTGCTCCGCAACAAGAGAAGCCACCACAATGAGAAGCCCGCGCGCAGCGACAAAGACCCAGTGCAGCCAAAAATAAATAAATAAAAATAAGTATATTAAAAAAAAATGATGATCCATGAAAAAAGTGGCTAGATCAGCTTACAAATCAGTCGCACAAAAGGCTTTCCTTGAGCTAGAATTGCTTTACGTGAACTTCCTGTTTTGCTACACGGGATATTTAAAAGATGGGTGTTCAAGGGTGTTGTTAACAGAGGTGATTTTTAATGCTTCATCAAGGATAGTCTTAAGTGAAACTGGCCTTGTTTTTTTAAACCATGAGTGCCTTGTGGTGAAGAATATAATGACTAGTGCAGCTAGAGCCACCGCCTTAATTTGCTTTATCCACCATTGATCTTCTGCTGTCAGTGCAAGTATAACACAGTGGGAAAAAATGATGTCTTAGTGTTACTATGAAAATAGTTTAAACCTTGGGACTCAGAACACACTTTGAACCCTGGTTGCTTTAGGGCTTTGTCTTTAAAAATTACATCAAATATCGCATATACATAAGTATTAATTAATTACTAAAAGAATGTTTAATGACAGGCTTGTAAAAATTATCTGTTTGAAACTTGCAGTAACATTTTCCTTCCTTTGAAGATACTTACGCTTTCCCTGTAGGAATGTATCCTGTCAGGTATAATGTCAGTGAACGGAAAGAAAGTTCTTCACATGGATAGAAACCCATATTATGGAGGAGAGAGTGCATCTATAACACCGCTGGAAGATGTAAGTATTAAAATAAATTAATGTCCCTTTTGTACTTTGAGTCTTTTACTTGTGAAACTCTACTTCTTTATGGATTGTTTTAATTTTGTTTTATTAAATAGATTATCTGTAACATCATAATTTTCAGGAGCGCCTAGTTTGGGGCTTGTAGATATTTAAATTGTGACCTTTGTTGCCATCTGGAGCAGTTATCTATTCCCTCTCGAAGTTAATAGAGTGTAGACTTGACAGGGTGCATGGAGGGTACCTTTTGATGAAGACCTAACATACGCCAGGCACAGTGCCAGTGCTTTCCACATGGTCTTAGTTATCTTCCCAGTCACTCAAAGAGATTTTATCCCCATTTTTTAGATTGCAAAATAGTTTCTGTGGGCTTAAGATCACGGAGACGGGCTGATAACCCAGGTTATATGATTCCAAAGCTTAGTTCCTTTTTCTTTTAATTTATTTTATTGAAGTACAGTTGATTTACAATGTTATGTTAATTTCTGCTGTACAGCAGAGTGATTCAGTTACACATACATATATATATTCTTTTTTAAAATCTATTTTATTTTCATTTATTTTTGGCTGCATTGGGTCTTTGTTGGTGCATGCAGGCTTTCTCTAGTTGTGGTGAGCAGGGGCTACTCTTCGTTGTGGAGCGCGGGTTTCTCATTGTGGTGGCTTCTCTTGTTGCCGAGCACAGGCTCTAGGTGCACAGGCTTCAGTAGTTGTGGCACGCGGGCTCTAGAGCACAGGCTCCGTAGTTGTGGCACGCGGGCTTAGTTGCTCCGCGGCATGTGGGATCTTCCCAGACCAGGTCTTGAACCCGTGTCCCCTGCATTGGCAAGTGGATTCTTAACCACTATGCCACCAGGGAAGCCCTATATATATTCTTTTTCATATTCTTTTCCATTATGGTTTTTCACAGGATATTGAATACAGTTCCCTGTGCCATACAGTACCTTATTGTTTGTCCGCTCTAGTTTGCATCTTCTAATCCCAAAGTCGCACTCCATCTCTCCTCCAGCTTCCCTCCCCCTTGGCAACCACAAGTCTGTTCTCTGAGAGTCTGTTAGTGTTTTGTAGATAGATTCATTTGTGTCATATTTTAGATACCACATATAAGTGATATCATATGGTATTTCTTCCTCTTTCTGATTTATTTCACTTAGTATGATAATCTCTAGGTCCATCATGTTGCTGCAAATGGCATTATTTCATTCTTTTTTATGGCTGAGTAGTATTCCATTGTATATATGCACCACATCTTCTTTATCCATTCCTCTGTTGATGGATATTTAGGTGTTTCCATGTCAAAGCTTAGTTCCTTTTGCTATACTCTGTGCTTCCTACTTTAGAAAATGAGCACATGAAGCATTTCCAAAGTGTGTTTTACTAAGTATATTTATTTCTCTGTGTGGGGTTTGTTCACCATCCACGTGTATGAATCTGAGCTGTACTGTGCTTTATAGGAGATATATAGATATTGTCAGTTACTTTTAAAATAGTGACTTTGATGAAATAAACTTAATGTTTATATCAAAGAGGGTTTTTCTCTATATTCAGGCATATAGGGAAGTTGAAAGAATAATACCAGTGGAATATTTTTTTGCTTCATGTCTGTTTGTGTTATTGGTTTTGAACCATTGAAAGTAATAGACATGATACTTGACCTAAATATTTCAGCATTCATCTGTGAAGAACAACATTCTCCAACATAATCATAATATCATCACACTTAAGAAAATTAACCATAATATCCAGACTATATTGAAATCCCCCATTGAACCCAAGAATGTTGTATATTGCTGTGTAGGAGTGGTTTGTTTTTTTTTTAAACTAGTTTAAGCATTGCCTTTTGTGTTGTTTCCCTTTATTCTCTTAATCTACAAAAGTCTCGCCACCTCTTTTTTTTTGGCAAGTCTAGGCCAGTTTATAAGAAGGTATTGTTGGGCACTTCATACTGCATCCCATAAGGAGGCACAGTGCCTGCATCAGCATCACTGTTCATGATGCTCAATTTGATCTGGTTGAGGTGATGACCACTGACCTCTCCATTGTAAATCATCTGTGGAGTGATGCACTGGCGTCATTCCTTCTTCACCTAGTATATTTATTAGCTAGTGTTAAGTAAGATGAGCAAGCTGTCCTGTTTCTTTTTTTTTTTTTTGCGGTGCGCGGGCCTCTCACTGTTGTGGCCTCTCCCGTTGCGGAGCACGGGCTCTAGACGCGCAGGCTCAGCGGCCATGGCTCATGGGCCTAGCTGCTACACGGCATGTGGGATCTTCCCGGACCGGGGCACGAACCTGTGTCCCCTGCATCGGCAGGCGGACTCTCAACCACTGCGCCACCAGAGAAGCCCCCCTCTTTTTTTAAATTTAATTTTTATTTTATATTGGAGTATAGTTGATTTATAATGTTGTTAGTTTCAGGTGTATAGCTAAGTGATTTAGTTATATATATACATATATCCATTCTTTTTCAGATTCTTTTCCCATATAGCTTATTATAGAATACTGAGTAGAGTTCCCTGTGCTATATAGTAGGTCCTTGTTGATTATCTATTTTATATATAGTGGTGTGTGTATGTTAATCACAAACTCCTAGATTATCCGTCCCCTGCGTGTTTCTCCTTTGTTAACCATAAGTTTGTTTTCGAAATCTGAGTCTGTTTCTGTGTTTTAAGTTCATTTGTATGATTTTTTCTTTAGATTCCACGTGTAAGTGATATCATATGGTATTTGTCTTCCTCTACTGACTTACTTCACTTAGTATGATAATCTCTAGGTCCACCCATGTTGCTGCAAATGGCATTACTTCATTCTGTTTTACGGCTGAGTAATATTCCATTGTATATATGTACCATATCTTCTTTATCCATTCCTCTGCTGATGGACATTTAGGTTGCTTCCATGTCTTGGCTATTGTAAATAGTGCTGCAGTGAACATTGGGGTGCATGTATCTTTTTGAATTGTGGTTTTCTTTACATATATGCCCAGGAGTGGGATTGCTGGATTATATGGTAGGTCTCTTTTTAGGTTTTTAAGGAAGCTCCATGCTGTTCTCCATAGTGGCTACACCAATTTACATTCCCACCAACAGTGTGGGAGAGTTCCCTTTTCTCCACACCCTCTCTAGCGTTTATTGTTTGTAGACTTTTTGATGAAGGCCATTCTTACTGGTGTGAGGTGATTTGCATTTCTCTAATAATTAGTGATGTTGAGCATTTTTTCATGTGTTTTTTGGCCATATATATGTCTGTGTAGAAATGTCTGTTTAGATCTTTTGCCCATTTTTTGACTGGGTTGTGTACTCTTTTTTAATGTACTCAAGAACTTGGGGGTTTTTATTGAGTGAATATATACCACCTTTGCTTGTTCTGTTCCATCTTAGCAATAGAATTCATGAGTTTGAATGAATATTAAATTTTAAGCTGCAAGCTGCTTTTTAGAGCCTCAAACTCATGTAAATTATAAATTAACTGGAACTAATTTTAATTGTCTTTTCTGATTTGAATAATCCAAAATTTATTTTTAACTCCCTATGTAACCACGGAAGCAAAATTAAGCCTTTGTTAGCTTTTTATTTAATAGAGAATGAACGTAAATGATTTCTACAAATAGTAAGGGATGTTTCTGCAAAACTAGTACATCATAACAAATAGTTTGTTTTGTTTTGTATTCCTGCTAGTTAAAAGCAAATACACACCACCTCTGCAATATTTATTTTGGCATTCATGAGTTGAGTAATGTGTTTAATTTATATATGTATTGGAATAGTGTTACATGTTCTGATTAAAAATGAAATGCACTTGTACTTTACCTCATGTTGGTGGTATTTAGTTATACCAAAATCACTTCATCAAAAAATAGTTGTGCAATGAAAGTTAAATTTTGTTACATTATGTGTGTGTTTTGTTTTGGTTTTAGTTATACAAAAGATTTAAAATACCTGGAGCACCACCAGCATCAATGGGGAGAGGAAGAGACTGGAATGTTGACTTAATTCCCAAGTTCCTTATGGCGAATGGTAAAGAATTCCAACTTAAACTTATGATAGTACATTGAATCCAATTTGAAAGTAGAAAGTAACTGTTGACAGAGAGTGTTACTCCAGTTATGTGGAAGTGGATTCTGTTGAATGGCAACGGTATGGTGAGTAATAGGGCCCATTAGAGGCATCTAGAGTTGGTAAGTTAAGAATGGAGGGAAGAGGGGGTGACTTCTTAGTAATTGGTTTTGGAGAAACAAAATTATGCTGTGGCATAATATCAGAATTGTAAGCATTTGTAACAGACTTTCCTCTTGATACTTTGGTGACAATCTTAGGTAACTGGGCCTTCAGAAACAGCCATATTAATGTTTTTTTCTAGTTTGTAAGCTTTCACAATTATTTTTTCATATTAATTTTTTCTCATTTTTTTCCTTTTTTCCTTCCGTTTTATTGAGATATAATTGACATACAGCACTGTATAAGTTTAAGGTATACGGCATAATGATTTGACTTACATATATTGTGAAGATTACCGTAGTAAATTTAGTGAAAATCCATCATCTCATATAGATACAAAAAAGAAAAAGAAAAAAATGGGTTTTTTTTCTTGTGATGAGATCTCTTAGGATCCACTCTCTTAACCACCTAGATCCCCTTTAAATGCTGGAAGATAAGGACTCACTGGCAGCTTCCTCCCTTAGATAAGGCCTCCTGAGCTCTCAGGTTCCCCTCAGCTTCCACCACTTCCTACCTTCCCTTAAGCCCAGTCCACCTTGCTCGTTTCTATTACCTGCCTGGCCTCAGTAGGAAATGAGTTTGCAAACTGGTCTGTAACATGCTAGGCTAGATAAGAGAGAAAAGGACAGGCAGGTGGGTGGGCGGGGGATGGGGGGCGGTAAGCAAGTAAATGTGAGTGAGTGAACAGTGAGAGACATAAATGCTCATATTCCAGGTAGGTCCCTTAACTCAGTTAAGGAACTGATCCACACACTGTGTATACTTTCCTCACTACACATGGAACTGGGTGGAACAGACATTTCCCAGGACAGTGTCTTCTGTTCATCAACTCCCATGGAACAGCTGGGGCACCTGACAAAGAATAAAAGGGAACTGAAAACAAATGATTGCATAATGTGTTAATGGCATTGCAGTAGTATAAAAAGTGTGACTTTTTTCAAATAATTATCATAATCAAGTTATATTAAAAGAAAAATTCCTACAAAGGCAATAATTTTGGTGTGCGCAGAATTCCAATCTCAAATCTTAACTTTTGGTAAATAAATACTAATAACGTCTTTGTGGCTGCTCTCAAATGTATGCCAGTCAGAAGATCTTCTTGAGGTTCACTCATCAATAGAAACATGGACACATCTCACTGTAATGCAGCAGAAATGGCAGCTATGAAGTCATAAATACGGCCTTAGGTGGCTCCAAGGAACACTGCAGTGGTAGAGTGGATCCACCCTCCTGGTCGGCGACCATGGCTTTCAGCAGGGTTCATATCACAGAACAGAGGGCTCATGCACTGGGGGTACTTAGAGATCACCTGATGATTCACTTTGCCTCACGGAGCACGAAGAGTAAGAAGAAACTGGATTCAGTATGCTCTAGTGGGCTTTTTCTTTTCTTTTTTTTTGTGGGGGGAGGTCTTTTGTGTGCTTTAAAAATAATGTGAAGTCCCTAGGTAACACCAAAGAGCTCAGTGAAGTCTGAATGATCTGACACTGTTCAATATACATGAAACTTTAAGATAGCTGAGTGGATTTATTTCTGTACATCCTTTTGAGAATCACTAATATTACTGGTTCACACTTGTGGGTCATTTCTGTTAGGAAATTTTTTAAAGGTATATGAAGGCAGGGAGTAGAAAAGGGAATAAGGCCAAGGCAGAGAGAAGGAGGTGGAAGAGGCGAGAAAACGGAGGAAAGTAATGCCTTAAGACTTTGCAAAGTTCAGTCCATGGACTAAGGGGCACTTGGAGCTGGTTGGAAATGCAGAATCTTGGACGCTACCTACAACTACCCAAGCAAAATTTGTATTTTAATAAGAGCCCCGGGCAATTCCTAAGCAGAATGACGTTAGAGAAGCACTGCCTTAACAGTCCGTTGCAGGCTCTTTAATGTCAGAAAAAGGTGACATACGGTGAGAGAACTTCACAAAATGTCTTTACCTGGGCGACCCCAGACCACCTACAAAACCTGTCTGAGCTTCATTTCCGTATCTGTAAAATGGAGATGATAATAATAGTAATGTGATAGGGTGGTTCTGAGGATTGAGGGAGTTGTTAAATAACCCTTTCAAAGGCCTTGGCATAGAATAAGTAATGGATGTTCATTAGATTTTTGTTTTTAAAACGCATCACGGTATTTTCTTAGTTCCTGGTTTAATGGTATATTATTTTAGAACATTATAATTTTAGCTGTTGAATTTTTTGAAACTTTTTTTTCCCTAGGCAAACTAATAAACTAATCCTTAACACAAACTAGAAATTTAAAATATACTCTTTTTCTCATATTTTTAGTTAGAGGAGTATCTTTAAATTGCATCTTGTGATTTTTAGCATCTTTTTCTGAGATGATGTTGAAAAACTAAATTGTTTATGTCCCATGAAATAAAGTATGTACCACCCTTTCCCCCTTTTTTGAATTTATGTTCTGTAATTTGGGAATATGTTCAGTGGAAAGATCCTATTGGAATTTTCCCTGAAATTTGAAGTTAAATAACTGAATTATCTTGAGGTTAATTGTAAACACAAAATTTTTATTATATAAATAGTAAAATTATTTAATTAAAATTAGAAAACACAGATAAGCAGAAAGGAAATAAAATTTTCATAACCAGAATCTTATTGTTTAGAATCACGGTTAATATTCTGGTGTATCACCTGCCAGTTTCCCCCCCACCTCTTCCCAGTTAACATGTTTTTCAGTCAGTATACTGTGAACATTTAAAAGAGAGAGGGAGGGATGGAACCAGGGGCTGGAGGGGATGATAAATCTCATTGTATACTCCTGGAAGTGTAGTATGGGGATAAAGGCAGTAATTTTCTTTCTTTCTTTAAAAATATTTATTTGGTTGTGTCGGGTGTTAGTTGTGGCAGGTGGGCTCCTTAGTTTCATTCATGAGCTCCTTAGTTGTGGCATGTGAACTCTTAGTTGCGAAATGCGTGTGGGATCTAGTTCCCTGACTAGGGATCGAACCTGACCACCCTGCTTTGGGAGCACGGAGTCTTATCCACTGTGCCTCCAGGGAAGTCCCTAAAGGCAGTAATTTTTTAAGGCTTTTTCCTTTATATTGCCAAATTTTACTTCACCAGTAGACTGAGGCTGCCCCTTTCCCAGTACCTTTACCACTCCCAGATATTACTCATTTTAGTTTTTGTGATTTTGTCATACTAGAAGACAAAATAGTGGATTTTTAAAATATGTCTACTTACTAGAGGGTGAAATGATTTCTAGAGTTACTGGCTTTCATGTTCTTTTTTTTTTTTTTTTGCTGGACGCGGGCCTCTCACTGTTGTGGCCTCTCCTGTTGCGGAGCACAGGCTCCGGACGCGCAGGCTCAGCAGCCATGGCTCACAAGCCTAGCCGCTCTGCGGCATGTGGGATCTTCCCGGACCGGGGCACGAACCCGCGTCGCCTGCATCGGCAGGCGGACTCTCAACCACTGCACCACCAGGGAAGCCCGGCTTTCATGTTCTTTAATGAACTGGCCAGCCTTTCGCTTTGCACATTCTTCTATTGACGTTTTGTGTTTTTCCTTATTGATATAAAAGAGCTTATTATAACAGCTGTTAAATGCCCTTTTGAAGTATGTTGAAAATATCTTTTCCAGTTTGTGATTGGCATTATATATAACTCCTGTGGTTTTTTTTTTTTCTGTACAAAAGCTTTTATTTTTCACACAATCATTGGTTGAGCTTTGTTTTATTGGTTTTGATTTGGAAGTATGTTTAAAATTTTTCTCTCTACCTCAAGTTTATAAAAATACTAATATCTGCTTTTAATGGTATTATGGTTTCATTTTTTCACTGTATAAATAAGTTCATCTGTTTTGTTTTGTGTTTTTATGTCAGCATCTATCTTATTCCTTCATAGAACTATGAAAATATGTCACAATTTTATTTTATTTTTAAAAAAAATTTTATTGGAGTAGATTTACAATGTTGTGTTAGTTTCAGGTGTACAGCGAAGTGAATTAGTTATAAATACACATATATCACTTTTTTAGATTCTTTTCCCATATAGGCCATTACAGAGTATTGAGTAGAGCTCCCTGTGCTATAGAGTAGGTCCTTATTAGTTCTATTTTATATATAGTAGTGTGTTTCTGTCAATCCCAATCTCCCAAGGTTCATCTGTCTTAACATGAATAAATTTATTTTATTACCTTGTTGTTTGAGAAGTAGAGATAGAAATTTATTTCTTCAAAATGGCTAATCAGTTGTTCCTCAACATCATTTATCTTTTCCACTTTGATTAGAAAACTTTCATCATATATTAAATTCTTTTACATGGGTCTCTATTTTTCACTGATTATGGACTAGTTAATGTACAGTATACTGAAACATTTGGCTGCATAAAGGTCTCCTCATTACTCTATTTCTTGTTCTCAAAAAGAATTTTTTTTTGAATGTCCTTGTATGTTTATCCTTTCAAATGAGCTTTAAAATAATTTTTTTGGTTTCTCAAAGAAGTTTACAATTTTTAGTATACCAGAATTTCTTTGGTTTATCCTAGCTTTTTCTTGACCCAAAACTAGTATTCATTTTAATAAATATAAATTAACTTAGAAACTGAAAAGCACAAATTCCTGGAAAATTTTGCCTATGAGTTGTCTCTCTTTAAAATACAGTAGGAACTTTAAAGAAACCCAAACACACCTGCAGTTGTACTATAATTCGAAACCTCATACTTCTAATAATTATTGTATAACTTTTACAAAAGCATGTTGAAGTTATTAACCTTGAAGTTGTAACATTTAAAAAAAGTCTAAATATGCTAAGCAATAGGTCTGCATTCTGATTGTCCTATTTAAAATATGGCTTTGGAGACTTTTCTAGGAGTTACTGGATGGTGTTAAGAAAAAATTGGAAAGCCATTAGTATTAGTAAATGTACTTTTATTTCTGCTGATTTTTGAAAGTAGTAAGATTTAAGTAACAGTTTGAATTATGTGACTCTTACAGGTCAGCTGGTTAAGATGCTGCTTTTTACAGAGGTCACTCGCTATCTGGATTTCAAAGTGACTGAAGGGAGCTTTGTTTATAAGGGAGGAAAGATCTACAAGGTTCCTTCCACTGAAGCAGAAGCCCTGGCATCTAGTAAGTAATTCTATTTTATTTTCTCAGAATATTAAGATTTTATAACATAAAGGGATCTTAGAGATAAAATTTAAGGTCCCCTGCATTAGTCATCCATCCATTCATCCAGTCAACAAAGATTTATTGGGTGTCTGTTATGTGCCAGACACTGTTGTAGGCAGTTGAGAGTACTTCAGTAAACAAGATGTTCAGAAATTCCTGCCCTTCTGAAGCCTGGAGAGGTTTTATATCATGGAGCCTGTTGCTGGTGAAGCTGAGCCTTCCTAGGTCTAGTATACTCTTTTCAGATTAATAATTCGTGAGAGTCACTGTCTCTTGGACTGTTTCCTGTGCTAGGCTCTGTGAGAGACACTTCACATTTGCTTTCTTACTTGACTTGTGAAGCCCTTTGTGAGGTAGGGTTTCCATTTTATAGATGAGGAAACTCGGGCCCAAAATCACATAGGTAATGAGGATGGCATTGAAACCCTGGTGGGATTGCTGCACAGTCCGTGTACTTCATCACCCATCTACGCTGACCTCCTTTGCTACTCTATCCAACATGCTGTTCTGGTGGAACTCATCCTCTAAGTGGTGCTGGTGTCATTATCCACCATCTCTGTTTCTAGGTATTCCCAGTAAATATGGAGTGATTTTGTTTTCTGCCCCAAATTATTTCCTCTACTGGCTCATCAAAGATTTCTGCTTAACATTTTTTATTCTGAGTCTTTTAAATAGCAAACACCCTGAGAAAAAACCTTCCATCCTTTAAGGTGTTTTTGTTGCCATGCAGAGCAGTTTAAGGAAGGATAAATTTGTATATCTAAAGGGTAGATAAGTTTTGTAGGTGCTGTAGGAGTTCAGAGGAGGGAAAGGTTTGCATTGGGAGAATAGGAAGAGTGTCAGTAAATTCTCCAGTAATTATTTTGGCATTAAGATTGGAAAAGATTTCTCACCTAGGGGTCGTCCCTGGTGGCACAGCGGTTAAGAATCTGCCTGCCAATGCAGGGGACACAGGTTCGAGCCCTGGTCCAGGAAGATCCCACATGCCGCGGAGCAACTAAGCCCATGCATCACAGCTACTGAGCCTGCGCTCTAGAGCCCATGAGCCACAACTACTGAAGCCCATGAGCCACAACTACTGAAGCCCACACGCCTAGAGCCTGTGCTCCGCAGCAAGAGAAGCCACCGCAATGAGAAGCCCACTCACCGCAACAAAGAGTAGCCCCCGCTCGCCATAACTAGAGAAAGCCCGTGCACAACAATGAAGACCCAATGCAGCCCCCCCAAAAAAAAAAAAAATTTCTCACCTAAAAACCTAGTTTAAGGGCTTCCCTGGTGGCGCGGTGGTTGAGAAGTCCGCCTGCCGATGCAGGGGACACGGGTTCGTGCCCCAGTCCGGGAAGATCCCACATGCTGCGGAGCGGCTGGGCCCGTGAGCCATGGCCGCTGAGCCTGCGCATCCGGAGCCTGTGCTCCGCAACGGGAGAGGCCACAACAGTGAGAGGCCCGCGTACCGCAAAAAAACGAAAACAAAAACCTAGTTTAAGTTATTTTGGCAGTTTTTCTAACTCCATTTATTTACTTCTTGCTATTAGGGGAGAAAATATTGGGCATAAAACGTTGAAAAACACTAAAGCCAGAAAGTAAAAAATAGCACTAATAATTGCAGCCAGGTTGGGAGTGACAGTTGGGTAAGGGAAGGGATGGCTTCTGAATGAATGGAGGGGAGTCCATGGTGTGATCATGGGTTAGAAATCATTTAAAGTCTTTTCAGTGACAGTGCATCTAGTTTAAATAAAGTGTTTTCATAGAAATAAGAGTTCAGCAGTTTGAGTAGAACTCTTTTAAACAAAGTTTGTGGTTTTGTAATTTAAAATTTTTATTCTCTCTTTGAGCTCTTATCTATATTAATAGCTTCAGCCACTTCCTTCATTTAATAAAAATTGAAGGACTTAACAGTTTTATGTTTCTGTTTTTGATTTAGTATTTTCAAATATGTAAAACATTTACATGGCTTGAAAGTCAAAATTATATTAAAAGATATATTTAGAGTCTTATCTTTGCCACTCCATTCTTTCCACCCTGATAGGTGATCATTTTTACTTATTTCTGATTTACCCTCCTTATGTTTCTTTTTGCAAAAATAAGCAAATATATTAATGTATGTATTTCTTAAGGTTAGATTTATTGAGGTTTAATTTACATATATTAGGATTTACCTATTTTAGTATACAGTTTCATGAATTTTTACCAATCACTACCTTATCAGCAACTATTTTTATATTAATGGATAGGATTTTGAATTTGGAATGGCAGGCAAGACAATTCTAGGCAGAATGAATGAATGGGGTAGGAAAAGTGTAGAGGGTGGGAAGTTCAAAAGAAAGATAAATAAAAACAAATTATTTTATGCTTTTAATAATAGCTAACATTTTTTAACATTTTGTGCAGGCATTTATATACTAATTATTTTATGTGTATAGTCGAAGTTTATTTTATATAGTCCTTCACTACAACCCTCTGAGACGTGGTGCTATTATCTATATTGACAGATGGGAACACCGAGGTATACAGGTGTGAAAGAGCCCAAAGCAGCATAGTTCATGACTAGTAAAACTAGTTTGAAGCCAGATTTGTCAGACTCAAGAACCCACACTCTTAACCTCTGAACTATCTAGTATATAAACGTAGCTTCTCAGATATTTTAACAACTGTCACGTACACTGGAATTCCTTTTTTCTCCGTGCTACATATTTCCAGTTCATGTGGTTGTTTCTCATATAATATGCTGTCTAGGTCCCTTGGCCACTTTTCTTTGGAAATTCTCTGATTTGCCAAGATTATCTTATATATAATAGAATTAGAGCCAGACCAGACCTGATACTCCAAGTGTTGTCTGCCCACTCAGTGTCCTTGGGACTTTTACTTTCCTAGGACAATATATTTCTATTAATGTAGCCTAAGTTTACATTGGCTTTTTTAGGAGCTGTATATACTGTTGGTTCTTGTGGTAGGTCATGATGCCAGCTAAAACCTCAAGGTTCCAATAAATATTTGTTTATTGGTCACGTTATTTTAGTCAAATAAATGAGGAGTATATTTGGCCTCTAGAGTAATGTTGAACACAGATACTATGTTCAGAGAAGTTTGAGACATTTTCATGAATAGCTTTGAAACGTGCCCAGCAAAATCTTGTATCCTCGGTTGAATCTTTAGCTTGCTTGTTTGTTCTCACTCTTACCGCTGTGAGGCATCTGTTTGTCGGGAGCACCTTTGACATCTCAGGGCTTGTGGCTGTCAGGAGTTGGTGTGCCTGCTGCAAAGCCCAGCTGTGAACTGGGGTGAGGCTGCTTAGGTCCACTGTTGGAATGACATGTTGTGTGCCATGTTTTAGTGCTTTTCTTGTGACGTTAAATTCTACTCTGATTTTTCTATTTTTTAATTCATTTGTCAAATCTTATGCCTGTTAGTTAATTGGAATGCTTTTTTCTGTTCTCTTATTGAAACTGCTCTGGATTTTGTAGCTTTATTCTGTTTTAAAAGTCTTGACATAAGTGTCTTTTTTGGTAAATAACCCTCAGTGTGCAAGTGAATGAAGGAAAAGTAAAACCATTTGAAATGAGTGAAGGTACAACTCAATGGACTAATTGTGAAAAAGATTTTTTCTAGTCCTTTTATCATATAATTTGAGTATTTTATTTATATATTGTATGTCCAGTATATGAATAAGTCAACTTCTTTTATATTCAGTCCCATCAGATGTTAATTATATGGATTGAATATTTATTGAGCACTTGCTATATGCCAGGTACCCTTCTAGGTTTGGGGGTAGGGAGGGTGCAACAGAAGGAAAAAAGTAAACAAAAATGCTTTCCCTTTTGGAGCTTCCATTAGTGGGAGACTGGCTATAGATAAATAAGGAGAAGCATTTCAGATGGTGATATAATCTGATATAAAAACGTATCAGATGGATATGGAGATGAAAGGAGGGAGTGAGGGTGGGGCTACTAGTTTAAATAGGGTGACCAGGGAAGGCATCGTCATATAGAAGTAGCTGTTATAAAAATTACGTGGTAGGAAATAATATTTGAATTTGTTAAATTAGGACTTTTTCAGAATGAGCACCGGGTCTCTCACATGTTGGTAATTGCACTGGTATCTGGTTCTGACATAAAGGGATGGAGGAGCAGCTTAGAGCATCTCCTCTGTGCTGGGAGACAGGAGTCCACTGCGCTGGGAGAGTGTCCCTGTCAGGCTCAAGGCTTGGAGGAGGGAGGGAGATGAAAAGAGGGAAAGAGTGGGGAATTTAAGAATACACAGTAGATTTTCATTTTTATTTTAAGAGAAGTTATGCGATAACTCAACAATAAACTGTTGGTAAGAGCTTTAGGTTCCAACAGGCAGTGTCCACCAGATTGACCCCCAAGTTGTAAGTGCGTTGCAGTGGTGACTCATGTTTCCTTTGGCTGTTTTACACCTTCCCCTGAAACTACACTTGTGTCTTAAGTAGGGGGCTGCGTGGTAATAGAATATTTCTTTTTAGCCTTATGCTTTTACTGTGTATGCAGTCTGTCCATTTTTTTAAAGCTAGGTTGTAAATATTAATTTAAAAAGTTAAATGTAGTCAGCTGTCATGAATAGCCTCATGATCATTTTAATTTTCAGTTTTGTTGATTTCAGCTATAGTCTTGGGGGAAATAATGTTTAAATTATCACAATATTCAGCTGTCAACAGATATAAAAGAAATGGTTAAGCGTTTATTTTTAAAGCTATAGTTGTTTTTAAAGTAGCCGTATGGTTTAAGAAAGGGGAAGACGGAGATGGAACCAGAAATTTTTCTTTTCCTTTGACCTTGTCTTTCTACCAGCAATCTACGGTAGTAGGGATCCTGACTAGTAGGAAGAACTGAGGGTTTCTTAGGTGGTAGTTCATAGCTTTCTCCTGATCTACTTTTTAGTGTAAAAAGCAGTGAACTGCTTATCTAGGACTTCATTAAAGTGACTGGCAGCATAATCAGCATCTAAATTTCTTTGAGGTCAGAGATTGTTCTTGGTATCTAAGCTGCTTTTCCATTAAATACCAGAGTGTATCTTAGCATACAGAAAAAGAAAAAAGAATGAAGTGCATTGAGAATTTTAGGCAGTTGCTGGAGTACAGATCAGAGTTGTCAAAAAAACTTTCAGATAGATGCCTTCATGAATAATAGTTTTTCAAAGTCTTATTTATCTTGTACCTAATAAGAGGTATAATTATACATATTGCATTTAATTAATTACTGGTTATAATTACTTGTAATTGTAGTGTAAAATTGAAGGCTTAATAGCTGATCTATTGTAATTATGACAGTTTATTTTAAAGTGTTAGGAAACTGTCAGTTTATTTTAAAGCAATGTCCAAACTCCCATATTTTAAATTGCACATTGCCTTAGAAGAGCCTCAGATAACATAAAATATTTAAACTTTATTTTCACATTTTCTTTTCCTCAGTGTCCTATTGTGAGTGTGTGCTTTTTGAAAAATTATTTTTTAGGCCTAATGGGGCTGTTTGAAAAACGTCGATTCAGAAAATTCCTGGTGTATGTTGCCAACTTTGATGAGAGTGATCCTAGAACTTTTGAGGGCATTGATCCTACGAAGACGGCAATGCGAGAGGTGTATAAGAAATTTGACCTGGGCCAAGATGTTATAGATTTTACTGGTCATGCCCTGGCACTTTACAGAACTGATGAGTAAGTTTTTTGGTTTTTAGATTTACATTTTTCTTGGAATTCTTCACTGAATTTCCCAATTCTGCAGAGTGGAAATTCTAACAAAACAAATATATAGCTCTATTATACTACTAAAGAAGAAGTTCTAACTGCATATTAGAGTTAGAGCCTTTTAAATAAAATATGGAGATGTTGAATTAAAATCCATTCAGAAAAAGATTTTAAATTGAATATAAGAATGCAAACCAAAGCCCTTTTCTAATGGTCATTTCCTTTTGTCTAGCTATTTAGATCAACCATGTTGTGAAACCATTAATAGGATTAAACTTTACAGTGAGTCTTTGGCAAGATATGGCAAAAGCCCATACCTTTATCCACTCTACGGCCTTGGAGAACTGCCACAAGGATTTGCACGGTGAGAGCCCATGTTTAATCTTTGTGCTAAAACCTCACTGATCCTGAACCTCGTCTTGAACGGTAGTTTATGATATGGTTGTGGTTGTGAATAATGAGACAAGATTTGTCTGTGAGTGGTGAGGTGCTTTTTGTTTTTATTGAAGTAAAATTTATATACAGTGAAACCACAGATCTGTGGTTAAAAAAAAATGAGTTGGACATATATATAGACCTTTGTAACCAAAACTCCAATCTAGATGTAGAACATTTTCCTTACTCCAGAAGTTCCCTTGTATCCCCTCATAATCACCACCACCCTTGCACTGTAACAGCTACATTTGTGATTCCTATCATCATAGAACACTTTTGCCTGTTTTTGAAGTTTTATTATATAAAAGGAATAATATGTACTTACTTAAAAAATTATTTATTTATTTTTTGCTGTGTTGGGTCTTTGTTGCTGTGCACAGGCTTTCTCTAGTTGCGGTGAGCGGGGGCTGCTCTTCGTTGTGGTGCACGGGCTTCTCATTGCGGTGGCTTCTCTTGTTGCGGAGCATGGGCTCTAGGCGCGCGGGCTTCAGTCGTTGTGGCACACGGGCTCAGTAGTTGTGGCTCATGGGCTCTAGAGCGCAGGCTCAGTAGCTGTGGCACACAGGCTTAGTTGCTCCGCGGCATGTGGGATCTTCCCGGACCAGGGATGGAACCCGCGTCCCCTGCATTGGCAGGCGGATTCTTAACTACTGCACCACCAGGGAAGTCCCTATGTACTCATTTTTATCTGGCTTTCGCTTAATGTTTTTGAGATTCAGCCATGTTGATGCACGTGCTGTTAATTCATTTAAAAAATACTGAGTAATGTTTCATTATGTGAATTATGTGAATATACCAGATTGTCCTGTTGATGGACATCTGGGTAGTTTTCAAAACGTTTTGGGGTATTATGAATGAAGCTACTATGAACTTTTGTGTAAAAGTGTGTATGGACATCAGTTGTCATTCTTTTGGGTACATATCCAGGAGTGGAATTGCTGGCTGATATGGCAAGTATATGTTTAACTTGATAATACTGCCTAACAACTTTCCAGAGTGGTGGTTGTACCATTTTACATTCACTTAGCAGCGTGTGAGAGTTGTGGTTGCTCCACATACCTGCCAACCTTTAGTATTGTCAGTCTTCTTAATTTTAACGACCCAAGTAGGTGTGAAATGCTATCTCATTATGGTTTTAATTTACATTTCCTGAGGACTAATGTTGATCATCTTTTCATGAACTTGTTTTATATAATTTTGTGGTGTGAGTGTTCATTTCTTTTGCACATTTTTTAAAGATTGGGCTTTTTGTTTTTGATTTGTAGGCAATCTTGATGTATCCTGACTGAAGTCTTCTGTCAGTATATGTATTATAAATGTTTCTCTTAGTCTGTGGCTTGTCTTCTGATAAGCAGAAGTTTTAAATTTTGCTAATATACCAAAGGGTTTTTTTTTTAATGTTTAGTATTTTTTGGTTTCTAAGAAGCTTTGCCTACCTCAGGAGCACAAAGATACTCCTATGTCTTTTTCTAGAAGCTTTATAGTTTTAGCTTTGTGTTTAAATCTGTGATTCATCCTGAAATCATGTTGGTGTGTGAGGTGAGGCTTGAGGTTCACTTTTTTCTGTACTGATATTTAGTTGTTCTAGCACCATTTGTTGTAAAGTTGTCTTGGTGCCTTTGTGAAAAATCAGTTGGCCATATACACATGCCTATTTTGTTCCAATGATCTATTTACTTTTCCTATTCCATTACTACACCATCCTGATTATTACAGTTTTTTATAATAAGTCTTGAAATCAGGTAATATAAATCCTTCAACTTTGTTCTTTTTCAAAATTGGTTTGTCTATTCTAGGTCCTTGCATTTCTACATAGATTTTAGAAGAAGGTGTCAGTGTCTTGAAAAAAATATTTGGTGTGATTTTAGTTGGGATTGAGTTAAACCTGTAGATCAATTAGGGAGAGAATTATCTTAATAACATTGAGTTTTCCAGTACGTGAACGCTGTCTCTCACCATGTATTTAGGTTTTCTTTGGTTCAGCAATATTTTGTAGCTTTCATTGTAGAGCTCCAGCACTTTTTTGGTTCAAACTTATTCATAAGTATTATATGTTATTTTGATGCTGCTGTTAATGAAAGTTTCAATTTTATTTAAAGTTGTTTGCTGCTTATATACAGAAGTACAATTGATTTTTGTACTTCCTGTGACCTTGCACTTATTCTATTAGTTTTATAGATTTCTTAGAATTTTCCTTGTACACAGTTACATCATCAGTGAATAGAGAGATTAGCTTCTTCCTATACAACCTTTGTGTTTTTACCCTCTTAACTTTATGAACTGGCTAGTACTTCCAGAAGAATGAGGAATAGAAGCGATGAAGATGGACATTCTTGCTTTGTTTCCAGCCTTCAGGGGAATGTTTTCAGTATTTTATTATTAAATATGTTTTCTGTATGTTTTTTTTAATAGGCAGTTTTGTCAGATTAAATTCCATTTTCATAGCTTGCTGAGAATTTTTATTATGAATGGGTGTTGACATTGAGTTAATAATGCATATTTTCTTTATGCTATTGTGAATTTTATAGATTGATATTTGGATATTAAATTCACCTTGCATTCTTAGAGCAAACACTACTTATTCATGATGTATTTTCCTTTTAATTTATTGTTGGATTTAATTTGCATATATGTGTGTGTATGTATGCGTTTGTGTGTGCCTGTTTGTATGTGTACATTCACACATGAGTTCTTGTGCCTATGTTCATGATAGATACTGGTTTATAATTCCTGTAATATTCTTGTCTGTTTTTTTGTATCAGGGCTTAATAGACTCATAACATGAGTTGGAAGAGTTTCCTCCTACTCTGTCTTCTGAAAGAGGTTGTGAAAAATGGTATTGTGCTTAAAGGTTTGATAGAATTGACCAATGAAGCCATCTGGACCTGTAGAACTTTTTTTATGGGAAGGCTTTTGAGTGTTAATTCATTTTCTTTTAATAGAAATAAGGCTGTTCAAATGTACTATTTCTTATTTTCAGTTGTGTTTTTCAAGGAATTTGACTATTTCAAATAAGTTCTTGAACTTTTTGACAAAAAGTTGTTCATAATATTTCTTTATTATGTTTTTGATGTCTATAGGATCTTTAGTGAGGTTCCCATCTTCATTCTTGTGTTGGATAGTTTATAATTTTTCTTGATGGGATTGCATCAATTTTATTAATCTTTTCAAAGTGCCAAATTTTTAGCTTTGTTAATTTCCTTTGTAGTTATTTTTAATTTTACTGATTTCTGACCTTAATTTTTTCCTTTTACTTATATTTGGGTTTTTTTTTTCTTTTAGTTTTTAAGGTTGAAACATAATTGATTTTATACTTTTCTTCTCTGACATAAACATTTGAAGGTCTAAATTTCCCTCTAAATATGTACCATCTAATATGGTACCCTATCTTTCCTATGATTTTTTTTTCTTTGACCCTTGGGTTATTTGAAAGTATAGTGTCTAATTCCTAAACATTTGAGGATTTCCCTAAATACCGTACTGACATCTAATTTAATTCCATTATGGTCAGAGAACAAACTTGTAAATTATCAGTCTTTGAAATTAATTAAGGCATAATTTATGGCCAAATATATGTTTTAGTGAATATGCCCTTGAAAGAATTCTGCATGCATGTTTTAGAAAGGTAGCTCATAGAGTTGTTCAAATGTATATTCTTACTGATTCTTTTTCTAGTTCTGTTGCTGAGAGAGGGTCTTATACCACGATTGTGGATTTATCTGTTTCCTACTTTAGTTCTGTCAGTTTGTACTTCAGACATTTAAAGCTCTTTTACTAGGTGATACTAATTTCTGATTACACCAAATCTTCCTTGTCTCATACTAATATAACCATACCAACTTGTTTACTGTTTGAACAATTTTTTTTATCCTTTTGATTTTAAACCCTCTGTGTCTTTATATTTAAAGTGAGTCTCTTACAGCATATAGTTGAATATTGCTTTTTTATCCAATGTGACAACCTTGGCCTTTTAATGGAATTTTTTAGTCATTTATGTTTAATATAATTATTGATATGGTTGGGATTAGATCTGTTGTTTTGCTGTTTTCCCCCCCTCCCCCTGACTCCCCCCCCAGGTTCCTCTTTCCTTTTTTGGAATTAATCAAATATTTTCATCTTAATTTTTAGCTGTGCCTTTTCATTTCTAATTTTTTAGTGCTCACTCCATAAATTATAATATCATCCTTCATTTATCACAGTTATTTGGAGTTAATACTGTCCTTCTTTACATAAACTGTAAGAACTTTGCAACAATCTCATCCCATTTACTATTCCTTTGTGCTGTTGTTGCCTGTATTTTATGTCTACATACTTTATTAAACCCCACAATACAACATTATAATTTCTGCATTAAACAGTCAGTTTAAAGAAATGAAGGGAAGGAAAAATGTAATCATTTGTCCACAATTTTACCATTTTTGATGCTATTCATTTTTTCTTATAAATCCTTGTTTCCATCTGTTGTCATTTCTCTTCAGCTTTTCATTGGCATTATTGTAGTTACTGTTGATGATTTCTCTCAGCTTTCATTTTTATCTGAAAGTGTTAAGTCACCCTCATTTTTGAAGGACTTTTGTTGGCTTAAGATTTTTTTTTATTCAGAACTTTATAGCTGTTGTTCACTTGTGGCCTGCTTTGTTTATGAGAAGTTAGCTGTCAACTGTAATAAATAGTTGTTTCTGTGTTTTTGTTTTTTGTTTGTTTTTTGTTCTTCTGGTTGCTTTCAAGATTTTCTTTGTGTTTTTGGGAGTATAACTAGGATTTGCCTAGGTGTGGTTTTGCTTGGGATTTGCTGAACTGCTTGGATGTGTAAGTTAATTTTTTAGATCAAGCTGGGAATTTTAAAGTCATTATCCTCTTCAGATATTCTGTCTCATTTTCTCTCTTGTCCCCTGGGACACTGATTGCTTGTATGTTAGATACTTGGTATTATTCCATAGTTCAGGGGTCTCCAACCCCTGGTAAAGGTCCTCAGCCTGTTAAGAACCAGGCCACACAGCAGGAGGTGATTGGTGGGTGAGTGAGCGAAGCTTCATCTGCCGCTCCCCATTGCTCGCATTACCGCCTGAATGATCCCCCCCATCACTCACATTACCACCTGAACAAACTCTACCCCCGCTCCCCCTACCCCTGGTCTGTGGAAACATTGTCTTCCATGAAACTGGTCTCTGGTGCCAAAAAGGTTGGGGACCGCTGCCATAGGTCACTGAGGCTCTGCTCATTTTTTTCTTTGTTTTATCTCTTTATGTTTCATATCGGGTAATGCATGTTCATTTAAGTTCACTAGTTCCTTTTTCTGTTATTTCCAGTAAGCTGTTAATCACATTCAGTGAGTTTTAATTTTTTAAAAAATATTTTTCAACTGATATAGAATTTTCATTTTTTAAATATAGTTTTCATTTTTCTTGTGAGATTTTGTTTATTCATTTTGACTTTCACGAATATATAATGTTCTTTTTTTAAATCTTCATTGGAGTATAATTGCTTCACAATAGTGTGTTAGTTTCTTCTGCACAACAAAGCAAATCAGCCATATGCATACACATGTCCCCATATCCCCTCCCTCTTGAGTCTCCCTCCCATCCTCCCTATCCCATCCCTCTCGGTCATCGCAAAGCACCAAGCCAATCTCCCTGTGCTATGCTGTTGCTTCCCACCAGCTAACTATTTTACATTCGGTAGTGTATATATGTTGATGCTACTCTCCAGCTTCACCCTCCGACCCCATGTCATCAAGTCCATTCTCTATGTCTACCTCTTTATTCCTGCCCTGCAGCTAGGTTCATCAGTACCTTTTTTTTTTTTTTTTGATTCCATGTATATGTGTTAGCATACAGTATTTGTTTTTCTCTTTCTCACTTACTTCACTCTGTATGACAGACTCTGGGTCCATCCACCTCACTACAAATAACTCAATTTCGTTTCTTTTTATGGAGTAATATTCCATTGTATATATGTGCCACATTTTCTTTATCTATTCATCTGTCGATGGATGTTTAAGTTGGTTCCATGTCCTGGCTATTGTAAATAGTGCTGCAGTGAACATTGTGGTGCATGTCTCTTTTTGAATTATGGTTTTCTTACGGTATATGCCCATTAGTGGGATTGCTGGGTCATATGGTAGTTCTATTTTTAGTTTTCTAAGGACCCTCCATACTGTTTCCCATAGTGGTTGTATCAATTTACATTCCCATCAACAGTGTAGGAGGGTTCCCTTTTCACCACACCCTTTCCAGCATTTATTGTTTCTAGCTTTTTTTGATAATGGCCATTATGACTGGTGAGAGGTGATACCTCATTTTAGTTTTGATTTGCATTTATCTAATAATTAGTGATGTTGAGCATCTTTTCATGTGCCTCTTGGCTATCTGTATGTCTTCCTTGGTGAAATGTCTATTTAGGTCTTTTACCCATTTTATAACTGGATTGTTTTTTTGATATTGAGCTCCATGAGCTATTTGTATATTTTGGAGATTAATCCTGTGTCTGTTGTTTGATTTGCAAATATTTTCTCCTATTCTGAAAGTTGTCTTTTTGTCTTGTTTATGGTTTCCTTTGCTGTTCAAAAGCTTTTAAGTTTAATTAAGTCCCATTTGTTTATTTTTGTTTTTATTTCTGTTACTCTAGGAGGTGGGTCAAAAATCTTGCTGTGGTTTATGTCAAAGAGTGTTTTTCCTATAAAAGTTTTATAGTGTCTGGTCTTACATTTAAGTCTCTAATCCATTTTGAGTTTATTTTTGTGTTTGGTGTTAGGGAGTGTTCTAATTTCCTTCTTTTACATGTAGCTGTCCAGTTTTCCCAGCACCACTTACTGAAGAGGCTGTCTTTTCTCCATTGTATGTTCTTGCCTCCCTTGTCGTAAATTAGGTGCCCATATGTGTGTGGGTTTATCTCTGGGCATTCTATCCTGTACCATTAATCTATATTTCTGTTTTTGTGCCAGTACCATACTGTCTAGATTATTGTAGCTTTGTGGTATAGTTTGAGGTCGGGGAGCC
This sequence comes from Globicephala melas, assembly GCF_963455315.2. NCBI lineage: Eukaryota > Metazoa > Chordata > Mammalia > Artiodactyla > Delphinidae > Globicephala > Globicephala melas. The sequence goes on from NC_083315.2 coordinate 25,268,357, forward strand.
TGATTCCTCCAACTCCGTTTTCTTTCTCAAGATTGCTCTGGCTATTTGGGGACTTTTGTGTTTCCATATGAATTGTAAGATTTTTTCTTCTAATTCTGTGAAGAATGCCATTGGTAGTTTGATAGTAATTGCATTGAAACTGTAGATTGCTTTGGGTAGTATAGTCATTTTCACAATATTGATTGTTCCAATCCAGAACATGGTATGTTTCTCCATCTGTTTGTGTTATCTTTGATTTCTTTCATCAGTGTTTTATAGTTTTCTGAGTACAAGTCTTTCACCTCCTTAGGCAGGTTTATTCCTAGGTATTTTATTCTTTTTGTTGCAGTGGTAAATGGGAGTGTTTCCTTAATTTCTCTTTCTGGTTTTTTGTTGTTGGTGTATAGGAATGCCAGAGATTCCTGTGCATTAATTTTGTATCCTGCAACCTTACCAAATTCATTGATTAGTTCTAATAGTTTTCTGGTGGCATCTTTAGGATTTTCTATGTATAGTATCATGTCATTGGCAAATAGTGACAGTTTTACTTCTTCTTTTCCAATTTGTATTCCTTTTGTTTCTTTTTCTTCTCTGATTGCTGTTGCTTGGACTTCCAAAACTATGTTGAATAAGAGTGGACATCCTTGTCATGTTCCTGATCCTAGTGGAAATGCTTTGTTTTCCACCATTGAATATGATGCTTGCTGAGGGTTTGTCATATATGGCCTTTATTATGTTGAAGTAGGTTCCCTCTATGCCCATTTTCTTGAGAGTTTTTGATCATAAATTGGTGTTGAATTTTGTCAAAAGCTTTTTCTGCATCTATTGAGATGATCATATGGTTTCTATTCCTTAATTTGTTAATGTTGTGTATCACCTTGATTGATTTGTGTATATTGAAGAATCCTTGCATCCCTGGGATAAATCCCACTTTACCATGGTGTATGATCCTTTTAATGTGCTGTTGGATTCTGTTTGCTAGTATTTTGTTGAGGATTTTTGCATCTGTGTTCATCAGTGATATTAGTCTATAATTTTGTGATATCTTTTTCTGGTTTTGGTATCAGGGTGATGGTGGCTTTGTAGAATGAATTTGGGAGTGTTTCTCCATCTGCAGTTTTTTGGAAGAGTTTGAGAAGGATCGGTGTTAGCTCTTCTCTAAATGATTGATAGAATCCACCTGTGAGTCCATCTGGTCCTGAACTTTTGTTTGTTCGAAGATTTTTAATTACGGTTTCAATTTAATTACTTGTGATAGGTCTGTTTATATTTTCTAATTCTGCCTGGTTCAGTCTTGGAAAACTGTACCTTTCCAAGAATTTGTCCGTTTCTTCGTGGTTGTCCATTTTATTGGCATATAGTTGTTTGTAGTAGTCTCTTATAATCCTTTGTATTTCTGCCGTGTCAGTTGTGTGATTTTTCATTTCTAATTTTATTGATTTGCATCTTCTCCCTCTTTTTCTTGATGAGTCTGGCTAAGGGTTTATCAATTTTGTTTATCCTCTCAAAGAACCAGCTTTTAGTTTTATTGATATTTGCTATTGTTTTCTTCATTTCTGTTTCATTTATTTCTGCTCCGATCTTTATGATTTCTTTCCTTCTACTGACTTTGGGTTTTCTTTGTTCTTCTTTCTCTAGTTGTTTTAAGTGTAGGGTTAGATTGTTGAGATTTTTCTTGTTTCTTGAGATGAGATTGAATTGCTATAAACTTCCCTCTTAGAACTGCTTTGCTGCGTCCCATAGGTGTTGGGTCATTGTATTTTCATTGTCATTTGTTTCTATGTGTTTTTTTATTTCTTCTTTGATTTCTTCAGTGATCTCTTGGTTATTTAGTAGTGCACTGTTTAGCCTCCATGTATTTGTGTTTTTTACATTTTTTTTCCTGTAATTGATTTCCAGTAGCATTGTGGTCAGAAAAGATGCTTGATACGATTTCAGTTTTCTTAAATTTTCTGTGGCTTGATTTGTGACCCAAGGTGTGATCTATCCTGGAGAATGTTCCATGTGCACTTGAGGAGAAAGTGTATTCTGCCACTTTTGGATGGAATGTTCTATAAATATCAATTAAGTCTGTCTGGTCTGTTGTGTTATTTAAAGCTTGTGTTTCCTTATTTATTTTCATTTTGGATGATCTGTTCATTTGTAAGTGGGTTGTTAAAGTCCCCTACTGTTGTTGTGTTACTGTCGATTTCTCCTTTCATGGTTGTTAGTATTTGCCTTATGTATTGAGGTGCTCCTATGTTGGGTGCATAAACATTTATAATTGTTACACCACCTTCTTGGATTGATCCTTTGATCATTATGTAATGTCCCTCCTTATCTCTTGTAACAGTGTTTATTTTAAAGTCTATTTTATCTGATCCCGAGTATTGCTCCTCCAGGTTTCTTTTGATTTCCATTTGCGTGGAATATCTTTTTCCTTCCCTTCGCTTTCAGTCTGTATGTGTCCCTAGGTCTGAAGTGGGTCTCTTATAGACAGCATATATATGGGTCTTGTTTTTGTATCCATTCAGCCAGTCTGTGTCTTTTGGTTGGGGCATTTAATCCATTTACATTCAAGGTTATTATTGATATGTATGTTCCTATTACCATTTTCTTAATTGTTTTGGGTTTGTTTTTGTGGTTCTTTTTCTTCTCTTTTGTTTCCCGCTTAGAGAAGTTCCTTTAGCATTTGTTGTAAAGCTGGTATGGTGGTGCTGAATTCTCTTAGCTTTTGCTAGTCTGAAAAGCTTTTGACTTCTCCATCAAATCTAAATGAGATCCTTGCTGGTTACAGTAATCTTGGTTGTAGGTTTTTCTTTTTCATCTCTTTAAGTATATCCTGCCACTCCCTTCTGGCCTGCAGAGTTTCTGCTGAAAAATCAGCTGATAACCTTATGGGGATGGATCCCTTTGTATGTTATTTTTTGTTTTTCCCTTGCTGCTTTTAATATTTTTTCTTTGAATTTAATTTTTGTTTGTTTGATTAATATGTGTCTTGGTGTGTCTTTCTGAGGGTTTATCCTGTATGGGACTCTCTGTGCTTCCTGGACTTGAATGACTATGTCCTTTCCCATGTTAGGGAAGTTTTCCACTATAATCTCTTCAGATATATTCTCAGACCTTTGTTTTTCTCTTCTTCTTCTGGGACCCCTATAATTCGAATGTTGGTGCGTTTAGTGTTGTCCCAGAGGCCTCTGAGATTGTCCTCAATTCTTTTCTTTTTTCTTTATTCTGCTCCTCAGCAGTTATTTCCACCATTGTCTTCCAGCTCACTTTTTCGTTCTCCTACCTCAGTTATTCTGTTATTGATTCCTTCTAGTGTATTTTTCATTTCAGTTACTGTGTTGTTCATCTCTGTTAGTTTATTCTCTAGTTCTTCTAGATCTTTGTTAAACATTTCTTGTATTTTCTCAATCCGTGCTTCCATTTTATTTCTGAGATTCTGGATCATCTTTACTATCGTTACTCTGAATTCTTTTCAGGTAGATTGCCTATTTCTTCTTTATTTATTTGGTCTTGTAGGTTTTTACCTTGCTTCTTCATCTGTGACATTTTTTTGCCATCTCCCCCTTTTTTTTTTTTTTTTAATTAGTGGGCTTGTGTTCCTGTTTTACTAGTTGTTTGGCCAGAGGCTTCCAACACTGGAGTTTGTAGGCTATTGGGTAGAGCTGGGTCTTGGTGCTGAGATGAGGAACTCTGTGAGACCTCACTCCAGTGAATATTCCCTGGGGCCTGAGGGTCTCTGTTAGTCCAGTGGTTCGGACTCACAGCTCCCACCATAGGAGCTTCCACCCGACCCCAGGCTCACGAATCAAGATCCCGCAAGCCGCGTGGGGTGGCAAAAAAGAAAAAATAACAAAATAAAAAGTAAAATTAGACTAGGAAACTAACAGATGTATTATAAAGAATGTAAAAATAAAAATAAAGATGAATCAACAACCAGAAGGTACATCAGTACCACAATAGTGAAAAAGAGGAGGAGGGAAAAGGAAAAAAAAAAAGCGGGGGGCGGGGGGAAGGTCCTTGGCTGTGGAGAGTGGGGCCTAAGCAAGGGTGAGGTTTGGGTGGTAGGTGGGGCCAATGCTCAGGACCCACAGGACTGGAAAAGGCCCTGGGGGCTGTGAGGGGTGGGGCTTAGGCTCAAGGAACAGAAGGGGCCCAGGCGTGCTCCCCACCCCTGGTCTCAGAGGGCAGGGGACCTCATCTGGGAGCTCAGCAGGCTCCCCGTGCCTGAGTGCACGGGGTGACAGTAACCCTCTGCTCCTCACCCACTCCTCTGGAGGGCCCCTCCCGCTTGCCTCTCAGGTACTCCCCTTGGCCTCCTTTCTGTGCCCCCCAGGACACATGTGGCCTGGATGGTGCTTTGGAGCTGGGGGAACCGGCTTGGGAGCTCCCTGTGCCCGAGTAGGTGGGGCAGTCGCCCTCCACTGCTCTCCCGCTCTTCCTGGAGACTCCCTCCCACCTGCCTCTCCTGATCTCCCCAGACTCAGGGGCTGATCTTGTCTGGCCTCCACTTCTCCTCCCCCCTCGGTCCCCTTACATCCTACTCGTTCATTATGGAGTTCCTTCTGTCTCCTTGGGGGTCAGAGTCCCCCACCAGCGCCCAGCAGCCGCCCTAGTTCTGGGGAGACGCTAACTCCGTGTCTTCCCACATTGCCCTCTTGACTTCTCTCCTATAACGTTCTTGAACATAGATCTTTGAACAAGGATGTTTGTCCTTGTACATATTCGTAGTAGCTGCATTTAACTCCCTGCGTATTTTAGCATCAGTAATCTGGGCATCTGTTTGTTTTGATCACTCTTCCTCTTTACTTTTTTCCATTTTCTTTTTTTCATGTGTCCAGTAATTTTTGATTGTATATTGGACATAACTGATTGGTATATTGTAGAGATGGTGGATTCTTTCTGTGATGAGTATTGATTTTAGTTTTGAGTTGGCAGTTAAACTATTGGCTGTTCACCTTGAACTTTTGGAGACTTGATTTTATACTTTGTAGGTGGGGGGTCTTTTGTCTTTGGCTGAATCCTTCATGAGGTGTGGTCCTCTGGGGTTTCATTGGAAAGCCCAAGGTATGTACCAAGTTCCTCTAATATGGCAGTTTCAAACTTCAAACTTATTTGTCCTTAAGGCCTGTAGCTGTAGTTTCTCCTCAAGTCTTTTTGCCTTTTAGCTTTTGCTTTTTCCTGGGTTCCTTGGAGTCTCTCTCCTGTGTACAAGCATTTCTGGAGTTAGTTAAGGATTTGAAGAGATTTTATAATTTGGTTGCTCCCCATTTTGGAAGACTTTCTCCCACAATTTTTATCTCCTCATACAGCCCCAAACTCTATCTTATGGCACGTTAA